>NW_028188465.1:0-105880 GCF_964204655.1 Triturus cristatus
TTCATAGTCCAAAATTGTGACGGTTGCCGAGGGAGACACTGCCGTCGGGATTACGATATTCCCTTTCTGACAGCCTGTTCATGGCAGGAAGACCGCCATGAACAGGCTGTCAAACGTAATCTGGGGGCCCAAACAGGGCTACTTCCAGAGTGGGCCACATGTAGGGCCTCCACGCATGTCCATGTGCCATGCACCACATGGTGCATGGCACACGGTCCATGGACATGCAAAAAGTGCTCTTTTACTGGGCTGCAGCACAAGCCGCCATGAAAAGGAGCACTTTGTGACTGCCAGCTCAGCGGTTGCATCGTAATCTGGTGGTCAGACCGCCACCTGCTTGTCGGATGGTCTCCTGACCGCCGCTCACCATCATAATCAGGCCCATTGCAAAACGTGTAATGCATAAATTGAAAACACCAAGTGTCGCTCTTTCTCTATCAAATATCAGCGCCTTCAAGGAGGGAAGCAGACAACGTGACAGTAACTCACCTATGATGTACGCTCCGAGACTCGTTGGCAACGATGAGCATAACTGCCAACAGTCCTAGCACCACATGGAAGCAGGTCACTCCATTCAGCACTTTTGGAACATAGTCAGGCCACTCATGATCTACAAAAGAAACAGACGTCCATCGGTGACTGGTAAATCAATGCAACACTCTGACCCAGAATTCCTATTTAAACATCATTGTGTTATGAAATAGCTATGCACTGTGATAATATGGCTGATCTATCAAATCATCTGGTAAAGTGGTTCTTCACCGGACCATGTAGTGCAGTGGTTCTATGACCATAGTAAGAGACATTTGAAGAAAATGTAAAACTGAACATTTTAAAATATTCTATAAATGTGAGAGAATTTGAATTGAGCACTAAAAAAAATGAAGTGTTGAAGCAGCACAAGTCTAATTAGGCTAATCTGGGCTAAATTCATCCATTTGCCGACAAAAAGAGAACGTGTTAGAGCAAAAAAACAAAGTGACAGCTAGAGTCTAGTACACAGTTCTTCAAACTGTGGGGCGCGCCCCCTGGGGGGGCGTGGATGGGTTCCGGGGGGGGGGGGGGGGGGGGGTGCAAAGGCCTCTGCAAGCACATGTAGATGAAGACGCCTGGAAGTGCAGCGATGTTTATTTGCTGCATTTCCAGGCTGTCTTCATTTACTCCGTAAGCCCTCAGAGTGCCTTGGGGCCAGAGGTCAGTGGGTGTGCTGTTGGGGGCTCGGCTGGGCAGTGTCTGGAGTCTTTTTAAGACTCCAGCACGCCCCGGTTTTTCACAGGTCTTTAAAGACCATTTACATACCTTGGAAACTGGTTACGGAGGAATTTTTTTTTTCTTTTTCCAGTGCCCCCTAGGCCCCGACTCTGCCTATTCCTCCTTACATTTGTATTTTACATATACTGCTGTAGTGTGAAATGCATTTCATAAAAATGAATATAAAAAAGGGTTGCCAATAGAAAAAATGCCAGCCATGTATGTTTAAAGAGCCTGCAAAGACCTTGCTTTGACACTAAATAGGGTCTTAAATAAAAAAGTATGTATTCATTTGTAATTTTACTTTCTGTCTGTTCCTTTTATTTTCAGTCATGAAACATTCAGGCAGCCCTAGAACACATTTAAAAGTGCTTCATATTTACTTTTCGAAGAATGCACAGATAAGTGCTGAAAATAGAGCTTTGGGTGACTGTTTATTTTTGTACCGTCTGCAACATCCAAATAATGAGCTGGCAACCCTAATCATAAAACTGGAAGTTTGTTGCAGGATCAGCACATTATTTATTTCCTTCACCCTCAATTCCCTGATTTAATTCCATAGTAGCAATAGTTTAACTTGTATCTGAAACCCAACGCCTCGTCAATAACATGCTGATTAACTTCAAGTGTCTGGGAATTCACCCTGCATTCAGACAACTCACTCCTCATTCTCACCCTTCACTTTCACACTCGCCCTGCACTCACAGCGCATAGTTATGGTTTTCCCGCATTTGCCACACAATCCATCATCTGCTGTATAATTTGCAGATTGAAAAATGCAGCAACACATGTTACCTCACAGTGGAAGGCCCTTTCTAAATGTTGACTGGTCACCTTTCTGTTGCTTACTGCTATATGTGGGTGTTAATGTGGTACTTATGAGGGGCAATAAAGGGCAGGACAATGTTATCAAGTGTAAAAATAGCAAAATAGTGCAGTAATGCTATCACAAAATATGCAGCATAATTTGCCTTTGCTTGCTGCAGAATTTAGTCAACCATGCTGCATAATTTGGTCTTCTCCTGCCGCATAATTCCAATGGCCCTGTATATAGTGCTATGAGGTCCCAGCCTGTGGCAGAAAGCAATGTGAATATGCAAGTCATTATTTTAAAACAATGTTTACATACTCTAAGCTAGGCAGCGGCAACATGATGCAGTGATTGAGATAAAACAAGTTCTTACAAAACATATTTTTTAGCAATAAGTAATCAAACTGTATCAAATGCAGACATTTTTGTAAGTGTCTCCACTAGTCAAGATCCCAGCTGGTAACTCCTTTACATTACATCTTAAAAAGAATAGATCTTTGCCACCATAAAGCTTTAAGCAGATCCACTGGAATTATTCAGCAGAAGAGGACAACATTATGCGGCAGGTTTGACTAAATTATGCAGCAAAAAAAGGTAAATTATGCGGCACAATGTGCCACATTTTGTGGTTAGCATTACTTCATTATTTTGTCATTTTAACTCACAGTAACACTGTCAGGGGAAATATTTCACCTCATTAGTACCAGTGTAGCACCTAAATACAGCAGTAAGCAACCACAAGATTACCAGTCAATCTTTGCAAAGGGCCTTCCACTGCTCCGGAACACTTTGTTACGCTTTAAGTAACTTTTGTTCCGTTTGAGCTAGAATCAAGTTTTTTTGGTTGAAATCTGCAGATTATGTAGCAAATGCAATACACTGATAATTATGTGGAAAACGCTGCTGCAGAAACTCATAATTCCATGGTTTCCTTTTTAACTTTCTGCACTACCACCCGCACTTCAATTTCAGGCAGAGGCATCTCAAAGTTAGTATTAACCATTCAGGGGCAGTTTTTTTCTGAAAGCTGAGTCCATGGGGTGGCAGGTAGAAGGCCAGCAGGATTATATTCAGCTGTAGAGCCCTAATCCTCTCGATCCCTGGGGCCTCATAGTAATGGTCTAGGAGACAGAGGGAAGGAGCGAGATTCATAGATATTGATAAAGAGAGGGCCCAGAATAGGGAGCACTGTATGGGCACTCATTTTAATGTTTACAAATGGCCAGAGACCATTTCTTCAGCGAGATACCCCAAAGAAGGGGACAATACAAGTGTTTTTGTTTTTTTAAAAAGGGAGATTCATTAGTGAAGCTGATACTGCTGCCAAGTGTGTAAGTGGCCACTGCTGGTCATCATAAAGGAGCAGATGCAGCAGGACTGGGGCCCATGGATTTTGGGGGGCCCACTGCATCACAATTATGACCGTCTACCTTTAAAAAAAAGGGGCATCAGAGCTTATTGTCCTTCCAAGCATTAGGACAGAGGTGAGGATCCATCATGGAGGGGAAGAGGTAAAAAAGGCAAAGGAGATAGCCTGCTACTCAGGACCGCAGTTAGCATTAATTCAGCAGGTATAGTTGCATTGGGGTCAAAGAGTGTGAGGGGCTCACAACACCCCAATTATGGGGAGCAGTTTGTTTGGGATATCTGTTTTTGTTTGATGCATTTGCTGTTTTATAAGTCTCATATTTGGTGCAGTTCATAAGCTATAGAAAAAGTATTCCTGAAATCATCTCATAAGCCCCGCTCCCTGCACGCAGACATGTCCCTCCCGCTCCCCCAATCCTTGTCATGAAGTTTTGGAGGGGGGCCTGACCTCAAAACATTTTGCTTAGGGGGGGGGGCTCAGAGTAAAAAAGTTTGAAGACCTCTTCAGTAAGGTAAGGCGCCCAACCCATCTCACTGCACAGGACGCCAAGACCACAGACACTGTACTGGACAACAGCACGCCTCAGTCACAGTGCACAGAGCCCACCGACCCTCACTCAGAAGCCTCACTCGCACTTCAAATCTCTCATGACGCCCCCCCTGTAGCCTGCGCTGCACCCCCGTTGTTTACATCACACCCTCTTACCAGCTGTGCGCCGCGCACTTCTTACTGTTTACACGACTGAGCACACGCACGCTGCTCACTCCTTGTGCACTGCACACCTGTGCTTACTGTGCACGGCGCTCTGCCAAGACCGGGCTTCTTCCCCTTGAATCCCTGATCTGCTTGTGGCTGATTTGTCCAACTAGTTACTTTGCTGCTTTGTTGCACAACGAGGACACACATTATTATTTTTCTTGCCAACAAGTGACAACTCCAATCAGGGAAATGTCTAGGACAGTGGACACCAGAAGAGGCTTGAAGGCACTGACTGAAATCGGTCATTATGATCAAAAGAATTGAAGGCATTACACGATGAAAAATAGGCACATTCGCGATTTCCTCTTTACAATATTTTATTGTTTTGAATATTGACGAGCTTGGTGTGGTGTGCCGAAGTCTATATTCGCAATTAGATATTTAAACAGCTGAGGTGTGATCAGCAGATTAAAGTTTGTATCAATATCACACAATGCGCAACAAAAAGGTGCGCCGAAATGACGGTCTGCACGCAACCTCTTCGCGCAAGAACCACACTCCACGCTGTTACTTGAAGCGTAAAAGGCCATTTTATTAGGACATGGTTGCAATCATTTAGACTTTATTCAACAGTACATAACTGCAATAAATATACTTTCCCCATCCCATACCGACTCATTCTCCTTTCATCCATTCTCAAAACCATCTCAAAACCATCTCACCTGTTAGACTCTTCCCCCATTCACTCGGTGACCTCCTTCCTCTCCCCATTCTCACCTTCACTTGCCCTCCAAGCATCCTCTGTGTAAATTCCTTCATTGGTCATTGCTTCCCGCGCCCGCTATCAGTCACCTGTGTACCGTTCTCCCCCCCCGAGGGGTGGATCCGCCCGTATGTGACTACCCACCCCTCCAAAGTACCGTGACGCCTCTACTCTGCAACCTGCCCTAAACTGGCTCGCTTAGCCCAAATCTATCCCAACCCTTCGCTTAACGTCTGTAGGGTGGGTGGGCGGACAAACTTTTTTCTCCCTCCCGGTGGTGCTCAGGTGTCAGGAAGAGGCCGGATACTCCTCTCCTGACACCTAAATACCCTCCCAACTCCCGCCCCCTTCCTTCCTATAATCCCACCCCCACCATGTCCTTCCGGCCGTTGCGCGAATACCCCGGGGGAAGACTGGTCTGCGACCTTCACTTCCCCCGGGGCCCGCATCGCGCAAGAACCACACTCCACGCTGTTACTTGAAGCGTAAAAGGCCATTTTATTAGGACATGGTTGCAATCATTTAGACTTTATTCAACAGTACATAACTGCAATAAATATACTTTCCCCATCCCATACCGACTCATTCTCCTTTCATCCATTCTCAAAACCATCTCAAAACCATCTCACCTGTTAGACTCTTCCCCCATTCACTCGGTGACCTCCTTCCTCTCCCCATTCTCACCTTCACTTGCCCTCCAAGCATCCTCTGTGTAATTTCCTTCATTGGTCATTGCTTCCCGTGCCCGCTATCAGTCACCTGTGCACCGTTCTCCCCCCCTGAGGGGTGGATCCGCCCGTATGTGACTACCCACCCCTCCAAAGTACCGCCAACCAGGGAAACCCCCGGAGGTCGGTTCCCTGCCCCACCCCCCAGTGCTAGTGCACCTTTCGCCTCCCTCCAGTCAACCCTGCGGCCCCCGTGGACGACCCTCCATCCCCTAAACCTGCGTCCCCCATAAAGTTCACTATTGCCGGGATACCCCAGACTGCGAAAGGTGCACCTATGCGAAATAGGACTACCTGTCCTCCCAGGGTGCATTCCTAATGCCTCCCCCACCCCTCAAGGCACCAGGTGGATGACCATCCACCCTTGCAAACTGTGTCCTGTGTCACTAAGGAGCAGTTACCAAACAAACCCCGTCCGTGACAAAATTGTACCAGTGCACACACCATAGCATGGGTGTAGGACCCTGAAACGAAACTGTTTTCACTGTCTTCCTCCCTCCGTCTCCTCAACCGCGGACCGTTCCCCTGTAATCCTGGTCCATTGCCCCCCAAACTCCCTTCTCGGCAAGGCCCCCCCCCGGTGGATGACCATCCACCCGTACAGCCAGTATCCGTTGCAATCCCGTAACCGTCCAGGCCAATCCCCAATCCCTGAAGAGCGTCCCAAACCCAGACAAGACCACCTGAGTCTCCTCCAATAGCCCATTAACTGCGGGCCATTCCCCTGTAAGCATGTTCGACAGCCCTCAAAGTCCATCCACTGCAAGGCACCATCGGTGGACGACCATCCACCCACAAAGCCATCGTCCCTTTCAACCAGGCTATATTTCCAGGGCAATCCCCATCCATGAAAAGTGTTCCATCCCCCAAACCAAGACCAAAATCGCCACGTGTCCCTTCAAACAGTCCCCAGTACCTGAGAGCTATTAGCTGTGAAGCGCGCTCAACATCCCCCAAGAATCCCTCCTCTGCAAGGCACCATCGGTGGATGACCATCCACCCCTACTCCATTCTCTGCAAGGCACCAACGGTGGACGATCATCCACCCATAAAGCCATTGTCCCTTTCAACCAAGCTATATTTCCAGGGCAATCCCCATCCATGAAAGTGTTCCATCCCCCAAACCAAGACCAAATTCGCCACGCGTCCCTTCAACAGTCCCCAGTACCTGAGAGCTATTAGCTGTGAAGCGTGCTCAACATCCCCCAAAAATCCCTCCTCTGCAAGGCACCATCGGTGGATGACCATCCACCCCTACTCCATTCTCTGCAAGGCACCAACGGTGGACGACCATCCACCCATAAAGCCAGTGCCCCTTTCAAACAAGCTACATTTCCAGGGCAAACCCCATCCATGAAAAGTGTTCCATCCCCAAACCAAAACCAAAATCGCCCCGTGTCCCCTCAAACAGTCCCCCTTACCTGAGCGCTATTAGCCGTGAAGCATGTTCAACAGCCCCCAATAATTCCCTTCTCTGTAAGGCAACATTGGTGGATGACCATCCACCCTTACTCCATTCTCTGCAAGGCACCATCGGTGGACGACCATCCACCCATAAAGCCAGTGTCCCCTTCAAACAAGAACGTGTCCAGGACCATCCCTCAGCCCTGAAAGTGCCCCATCCCCAACCAGGCCACCAGTGTCCCCTCAAACCGCCCCCCTCGCTGCAGGCCATCTCCTTGTAAGCATGCTAAACGTTCCCAGAGACCCTTCAGTGCAAGGTGCAGTGCCTCCCCATACCCCACCTCCTAAATTCCGAGTCATTGAAACATATCCCTTGCCATGCCTCTCGGATAAAACCAGACCTGCCATTTGCCTGAGTACCGTCTCTCCAGCACCTTTGCTGGTCGTGGAGCCATTTCCCATATCGTATGACACAGACACTCTCACTGGCCGCAACGCTCACCCCGAGTCAATGCACTGTTCCCCCTCCATCATCAAACATCCCAAATGACTGCGTTCCCCGCCTGAGGACAGCCATACACCCGCCATGTCGCCTCTGTGGCTGCCCAACGTTCGGGAGAATGTCCGCCTGTCCATGCGACCACACTGGATCCCAGGCCACTCCCCTTACCTGTAGTAGAAAAAAAAGAAAGATTAGTCCCGTTTGGATTATGTCTCTGTCCCGTCCATCCCCCAGCCCTCGAATGAAACCTGAATAGCCTGTAGCACCCCTACACTACCTTCTCCACTACGCCGCAAGCCCCACGCTGCCCTATTTTGAAAACGTTGTGTCCCTGTTACACCCAGACAAGCCATGCACCAACGCCCGTCACCCCAGTCCCCGCACCAGTGTCTGCCGCCCCACCGTTACCATAGCAGTGCGGCTCCTGTGCCCTGCACTACCATATTCCCAGATGCCCTTGACGAAATCGCCACATTGTCAGCAGTGTCACTGTGTTGGCTCCTTACTCCCGACACACAACATATTTCCACGCCCCCGACTAAAAACTGCATCCTGTCAGCCAGAATCCCTGCTTTCAAATTACTGCCCCACTAAAACCCCGCTGACCATCTCCCCCCCAAACGCATCGTGCCGTGCCCGAAAGCCCCCTAACCCTGTCTGGGTCCCCTAAGCAGCTGCCCAAGCCGTCTCCGTCTCACCAGCACCCCCTCCGGCGCATCCCCTCAGCCTCCTTTACTGCGTTGCCTACCGAACGGTGATTATCTTGTCCCGTGGCCAGCAAACTACCTCTACCAGTCCCGCTCCCCAGCAAGTCCCCCCTGTATAACACTGCCCCCCGGCATGCTTCGCGACGCTCGCGCTCCAGATACTGCGGCCCGGCGCCCTGCCTTACTTCAAGACCTCAGCCCCCACCCAGTTTGCACCGTCAGTCCGGCAATCCCGTTGCCTCCGCATATTCGCTTCATGTGAGTCAAATGGTGCCATGGACCCATGGCCTCCAACTTTTCGATAAGGACCTCCAGGCCCCTGCCTACCCCCAAGGGCTTCGTGACCTGTCCGTTAGGAAAAATTCCCCCGAAAAACCCACACCCCCTCCCTCCAGGTCCACCCCTCGTCTGAGTACTTGCCCATCAACGGAAGTGCCGAGAAAAATTCTCCTGCCTGCCTTCCCAGCTGTGGGTAGCGGCTGAATATTACGGCAAAGAAAGACCACCCCAAGTCGAGCTACGTTCGGGCTGACCATAAACCTGTCCACCACCGTTCCAGCCCGGCACCCCCATCCATCTGATAAAGACCCCCAGCTGTCCCTGGGCCGCGCCCTTCAACATGCTGCCCCATGTGTCCGAGACCGATATCCACAACTTGCGTCAATTGGCACCCCCAGCTCAAAAAGTCAACCTCCAAGCATGGCAAACAGCCGCTAAACACGGCAAATAGGGACAAGCCACCCTTTGGCAGCCAGCCTTCCGTTCGCCTGATATCCCCATCGGCCGTTCGAAACCCAAACCGTCTCCTCGCGTGGCCCCCAAAGTTCCCTCCGTCTGACGTAATGCCCTCTCCTTGCTGGTATCACCACGAACGCCCCAGCTGACCCGCTGTGCGTCATTTGGGCCTTGGGTTTCCCCGGCCCCCAGCATTGTCCCCACCTTACTGAAGGAAATACCATTGCATACACTGATAAATGGGCACCCGGTGACAACCCGGGCGTGAACCTAATCTTCCAAGTCCCAACTCCAAGATTTGACCCCCCAATTCAACCTTACTGAAGGATACCATTGCATACCCTTACACGTGAGCACCCGGTGACAACCAGGGCGTGAACACCTAACCTCCCCAGTACAACTCCAAGACTTTAACCCCCAATTCATGTACCTGAGTGTCCGTCCGGGACCTCCTCTTCCTGAGCGAAGCTGCCATCCCCCTTTGAGTTCCGTCTTAGGTGCACTCGCCTGAAACAAAGAACAAATTGGACTGGTTACCCGAACACCCCCCCCGCACCCACTCAAGGCCCCATCAGACATCCCCGTCTATCGCACTGCATCCGGCCCGCCAACTCCCACTCCGTCGCACACCGTCACAGTCCTCCATCCTCACCCCCCAACACCTTCCATGCCACCCTTCACACCGCACATACTCAAAACTTGGTAATGATCACACGGTTGTAGTCCTCAATGCGCGAATCCCCCGAAGGAGGGCAGGCCGCCATGGACCCCCCTACTGCTTCTGGCCAGCGTCTCAGAGCCGTTGTGCGCTCCGCTGGCATCACCCCCTATCTGCCGGCCTTATGCGCTGGTCATGGATCCCCCCCCCACCGGGTCGCCGCAACCAGGTGGGCCCAAGCACCACCGGGCCACATGACGCGCTGGCAGTCCCTCACCCCTGTCCTAGACACCCCTCGCAGCACGACCGACCCAGATCCGTCACCTGCCCCCCCCCCACCCTCCTATGCCGAAACCTCCGGGTGGCCCCCAGTGCACCATAAACAAAAAATGGTGAAGGTCCAAGAATTGGTGGGCCCACACCTACACCTTGCCGCTGGTAGTGGATAGCCGCATGAGGGCTCACCTGCCGGCTCCGCACCTCGCCAATAAAGATTACCCACAAACCCTGGCCTGCCCAAATTTGCGCGATGCCTGCTATGAACTAATGTGTCCGGGATGGAATGCCACCGAAAGCGAGACACCACCGCAAAGCTGTATATACCTATATATAGATATATATAAATAAATTGGTATTTATTGTTTTTGGCATAATTACCGAGTGCGAACTCGACCCGAAGGCATTGGAGCGCTGTACAGAGCTCCGTGGTCAGATTACCCAGTCATGCATGGGGGTTAACTTATTCGCCCAGAATCCCCGGATGTGGGCGTGAGCGCGAACTCGACCCGAAGGTATTGGAGCGCTTTACTTAGCTCCGTGCATACATCGCCCATTCAGGCACGAGGGATTAAATAATTTGCCCGGAATTACAGGATGCATACGCGAACTCAAACAGAGGGCACTGGAGCGCCTCACAAAGCTACACATTCCCGCATGGTGGGTAAGAGAGGAGCCCAGAATCATAAGATGGGGGCGCGACCTCGAGGCTCGAACCCTGGTACCCCGCCGCCGATGCGCGACGCAGCCGATCTCGCCGTCCCCGCCGCAACCTGCCCACCGCCACTACAGGGCCCACAGCAGACGCGCGCACCGGCTCCAGTACCCCCCCCCACCCTGCGAGCGAAGGCAGCATGACACAAAACCAGCCGGCGGACACGCGGCAGGACTCCGGCTCCCGCTCCCTCTCCCCCGCTCAGGATGCCTCCTCCCTACCTGCCACCTTCAACGTTCCGGCGGTGGCCGCAGCAGCTCGTTCCGCGCACGTGCGCCACCCTCAGCGCGACACTCCAGGCCTGCGCCTGCCGGACACGCCCGGCCGCAAACTCTTCACCCGGCCGATCGGTCCAGCGCTCACCTCCCTGCCAAGCCAGCCTCCGCGCCGTATTTTCTCCCAGGGACATCGCAAACCGAGACGATAACGCTAAACCCCGACCACAAACTTTTTTCTCCCTCCCGGTGGTGGTCAGGTGTCAGGAAGAGGCCGGATACTCCTCTCCTGACACCTAAATACCCTCCCAACTCCCGCCCCCTTCCTTCCTATAATCCCACCCCCACCATGTCCTTCCGGCCGTTGCGCGAATACCCCGGGGGAAGACTGGTCTGCGACCTTCACTTCCCCCGGGGCCCGCATTCTCTCCTGCCTCCTTAGAAACAGGTCCTGACTCGGTAGCAGGTTTGTTCCGGCCAGGTTGGAGGGAAATTGGTCTTGGTGTGTTCAAAAATGAAACTACAGCTGCTGCCGCCTTGCGTTATCTTGTACGGACGAAGGCACTAAAATGCACTACGTGCCCAGAGCACAAGACAAACTCTGTTTACAGCAAGCCAAACTCCGCCTTTCATCCTCGCCAATTAAAATGAGCATCACGGAGGCAAGTAAATAAATATTACCTAAGTGCTAAGGAGGGGCTTATTTACGAGCCCTTTGCGCCATCTGTTCGTCACTTTTTCCTATGTTAAAAGTGACGCATTGGCGGCGCAAGGGGCTTGTATATAAATAAGCCCCTAAGTATGTTGCCTCAACGGGTTCAATTAAGGCATTTCATGTCCCGTCCTCTGACAAGAGTAGGGGCACAGGCCATAAAGTTGAAAGGTGAAATCCAGAGAAGGCAACTCCATTAAATGTGTTGTAACACCGCCAACGTACCGTTTCCAAAAGGGCCATTTTTGTTTAAATGTTGAGGCACCTGCGCTGTTACTCTGAGCACAGCACCTCACGACACGCTCGAAGACTCGGACGTTCGTTTTAACACACTTGTAAGGCAAAAGGCAAGCACACGCGTGCACGAATTTACTACACACACAAACAACCGCGCGCATACGCAAGTGAGCGCAGACCAGTACGATACAGGCACGAATATCCCAACACGACAAATATAGCACATATAAATACACCTATTTTGTATGACATAAACAAAGAATTATTTTTCCGAGTATTATGATTATTATTGATATTCCTAAAACAAATTAAGCGGACTGTCTGTATTTGTGTGTGAGAAATGTGATTTTTTTTGTTTTTGGTACGAACCAAGCCATGCTTATATTAATGAGATGCACACTATATTAAATGGCTTTTAATTATACTCCTAAGGCTACACTGTGTTAAAAAACACGTTTATTCGTTTATAAATAAAATGAAGATTCTGCGCCGGAGAATCGCCTCAGGGGAGTGTGCGTTGAGCGCCATTGAACTGTGTCTCTGTGTGTAGCATCGTGCTACAAATAATAACAGACGCCCTTTAAGGTTTCTCAGGAGCTTTATTCTCTACTTCTTATCTCTACCTCGTCCCTACTCTAACTGCCCTTTCTCCCCGTGACTCCTCCCCTTCCTCTGACCTCTTGGATCCGCCCTCCTTAGCCACTAGACTGCTGGCTATCTTACATCTCCCCTTTTCTTCATAAAATAACAGAGCAACAGCGCTCTAGTCCATCTCTTCGATGAGTCTCCGGGGTGGCCGGATCTCCCGACGTGGCCGCAGTGACGGGGTCCCGGTGGACGCACTCGCCACTGGCTCACTTTGCAGACTTTGGTCCCCAGCAGTGATAAGGTCATGTTCTTCACCTGCCGGTGAGAGAGTCATGTCTTTCCCTGATCCGTTTGCGTCCTGCAGACACTTCTTGAAATGGGAAACATTTCTTGTTATTCTGCGGTGCTCAGATTCTGCGGTCAACATGGTGCCCTTCTGGCGGGTAACCACCAGTGGTTCATCACGGAACCGGGAGTCAGTTTTCTTCCGCTGTTCTTGTTTGACGAGAACAAGATCCCCTTCATGCAAAGACGGAGACCTCGCCCTTCGTTTTGCATCAGCATACGATTTCATTTTGTCTTTATGGTGCTTGTCCGTCGCTACTATTTCCTGATGGAGGAGGCCTGGTGATACAGCTTGCAAAGCGCCTTCCCATGTTGGGATGCGGTTCCTCATTGGGCGCCCTAGCATGAGGGTGGCAGGGCATTGTCCAGTAGTCGAGTGTGGTGTTGTCCTGTATGCTCTGAAAACTTCCGTCAGAGCGACCTGGAGTTCTTTCTTCTCGGCGGATGCCTGCTGAAATGTCCTTTTAATCGTGGCCATGAACCTCTCAACAGTGCCATTTGCTTGGGGCCAGAGCGGCGTGACTTTCCGATGTTTGAAGTCCATGTGCTTTGCAAAAGCGCTGAATTCCTGTCCATTGAACGGGGGCCCATTGTCTGTTTTGACCTCTCTGGGGACACCCCATGTTGCAAATACATCGTCTAGTACTTTTAGAGTACAAGAGGCGCTGGTAGATGAAATCATTTGAGCTATGGGAAAACGCGAGTATTCATCAATTATGACGATCACATATTGGCCAGACTGCAGTGGCCCATAGAAGTCCATGGCGATCTCTTGCCATACTCCGCTGGGTAAGGTGGTCATTTGCAGCGGTGCCGGTGGATTGCATTGGCTGGTTAACTGACAGAGATGACAGTCTTTTAGCGTGGATTCTACCATCTGATCCAAGAAAGGGAACCAGACACGTTCCCTTAAGGCTCTCTTCGTGGACATCACCCCTCTATGTCCTTCATGAGCCAAGTCGATGACTCCCTGTCGCAGCTGCCTGGGGATGACGAGTCGGTGACTTCTTAGAATGATTCCTTCCGTGGTGACTGAGAGTTCCTCACATACATGCCGGAATGCCTGTATCTCCTTCCGGTTGGTCGCATCGGCGTCTTCCTCTGGTGTCATGTGTCTCCATTTATTCATGCGGATCCGGTGTACCACTGATTGCAGAATGTCGTCCTGAGCAGTGGCCTCCCGAATGGCTTCCATGGGGATGGCCGGTGGCAGTGCTCGATCAGTCACGAAGTGAATATATTCCTCGGCAATCGATGGACTCGATTCCACAGATGGTTGAGGGTGACGAGACATATAGTCAGCCGGGTTCTCCGCCTTCCCTGGTTTATGAATAATTGTGAACGTGTACTCCTGAAGCCGGACACCCCATCTCTCAATTCTCGGCGGCATCTTGGACTTGGGGTTGCCGTATATGGTGAGAAGCGCCTGATGATCCGTAATCAGGGTGAAGTGCTTGCCATAAATGAAAACGTGGAAATGTTCGCATGCCCACACTACAGCAAGACTTTCCTTCTCCGGCTGTGAGTACTTCTTCTCAGGATCCGACAGGCTGCGGCTGGCATATGCAACGATCCTCCTCTGGTCAGCGTCGTCATCATATTGGGCCAGAATGGCACCCAAGCCAACAGGGCTGGCATCGACAGTGATTTCTGTTTTCCGTCGTGGATTGAAATAGGACAGGCTGTCGGCCAACTCCACCGCCTGTTTTATCTCCTTGAACGCCCTCTCACACTCAGGTGTCCAGTCAAACGGCTGACCGAGCTTGGTCAGGACTCGAAGTGGGTGACTGATGGTCGCGTAGTCCCGGATGTAGCGGGCACAATAGCTGGCCATTCCTAGAAAGGAACGCAAATCATTGACGTCCTGCGGGCTGTTGGTGTTATTCAATGTCGCAATCTTATCCGGGTCAGGCTTCATGCCCTCATCAGAGAAGATATGACCGAAGAACTTCAGGGTGGCCTTGTGAAATTCACACTTCTCTTTGTTCAGCGTCAGATTTGCGCCCAGCAGGGCATGGCAAACACGATCAAGAGCGATGTCATGCTCAGTCACGTCCGTTCCATAGACCAGGATGTCATCGCTGTAGTTCAGCGTGTTCGGAATGTGGTGGATGACTTGGCGGATAGCTTCCTGAAAAATCTCCGCAGCGGACGAGACACCAAAGCTCAGCCGTTTGTACCGGAACAGCCCTAGGTGCGTGGCGAATGTGGTGATGTAGCGAGACTTGACATTCAGTTCCAACTGGTGATAACCTTTATTCAGGTCCAGCTTTGAAAACACCCTTGCGCCATTTAGAGCAGCGATCATATCGCTCAGGTGAGGTCCGGGGTGTCGTTCACGTTCAATTGCGGTATTTGGCAATCGCATGTCGACGCACAGTCTCACTTTGTTGGGGGTCCCTTTTTTCGGCACGATGACCACTGGGGATACCCATGGCGTCGGTCCCTCAGTGCGCTCGATGATGTCTGCTGCGAGCAGGTCCTGAAGTTCCTCTTCAACCGCCTGTTGTAGAGGATAGGGAACCCGTCGCGGGTGCTGCGCAACAGGCTTGACTTGTTCATTGATGTGCAGCCGAACCTGGCAACCTCTCAGCTTGCCCAGACCCTGAAAGAGTTCAGGAAACTTGGTGACATAGTCCTGTGTGTTGTTGATGTTGAAAAGAATCTCCACCAAACGAAGTCGTTCGGCCGTGGGGAGGCTGAGGAGGCAGTCGGCCTCAGGCCCTTCGATGACGTGTATGACCGCCTGTATGGTAATGGTGCCGTGCGTGAGTGTTGTGTGAAATTTGCCCAGGCAAGGAAGTGGTTTGTCAGACATCCACGTGAACACGCGGACCGGTGCAAACGTCAGTGGAGGCTTCGGGACCATTTTGTCGTGCTCGGTAACTGGAATGTAGTTCAGTGACGCACCGCTATCCATGACAAATTTAGTGTTGTGATTCCCCACCTTGATGTCTAGTCGCGGATATTTCTTCAGCTGATCGGGATCTGCAATCATGTTCAGATACTCCACTGTGTATGCGGAGTCTCGGGAGGATGATGAGGAGCTCGAGTCCCGGGACGGAGATCGTCGATCCCAACACGACCGGCGTGATTCCCGGCTGGAGTGAGATGAGCCGGGGGACCGCACAGTTTCTCCTTGAACAGCCCATATGTGATGTTTTCGGGTGCCTGATCGGGACGACCTCGTCTGCTCGCTTCGCTTGTTTCGGTGATAGTCCCCACACATTGCCTCAAAGTGATTTGACCGCCCACATTTCCTGCACCGCTGACCCATGGCCGGACAGGTGCCCACATGAGGATAGTCACGACCACACCGGTAACACCGCTTAATCCTTTCAGTCTTCCTGTCTCTTCGCCGGGCGTCCCGTCTTCCATACTCCGGACGCCGTTGGTGAGACGATGTGCTGGACCTCCAGTTGTTCTCGGGGGAGTATTTCCTTCTGTCACTCGGGCGTGCCTGAACACGATGCGCTTGCTCATGGCTGACAACGTGACCTGTTTCAATGGTGGCAGCGTGTTCCTCCGCCTGATCGTAGATGCGAGTCATCTCTTCAATCTCTTCTAGATCATGAGGCTTCCTCAATAGCCGTCGCCGAAGTGTCTCTGAGTGGCAACCTGTAATAATTTGCGATTTGATGGCCGCCTCCGGCGAGAACCTTTCGAACTCGCAGTATCTCGACAGCCGTCGCAGTCTCATGATGAACGCACACATCGCCTCCTCCTTTCCTTGGCGTGCTTGTTGGAATGCATGGCGCTCGTAATCGACATTTCTTTTGTGAAGGAATTTTTTGTTCAGTGCGTTCCGCACATCGTCATATGTCCCTGTTTCAGCCGACGGGAGGTCCTTTATTATTCTGCTTATTTCTCGGCCTGCGAGATTGCGAAGGGCAATGAGCTTCTCTTCGTCTTCCGTCACCTTGGATCCCTCAATGTAGTCCTCGAAATCCTCTAACCACTCCTGCCACTTGGGGCCCATGCTCCCTCCTGTGGTCACAGTCAGGTATTCCGGGGCTCGCAGGTGCGATCCTCCCACAGCCAGGGGCTTCCGTCGTGGTGATGTTGCCATTTCCTCGACGTCTTTCTCCTACCTCCTTGATGAATCTCGTTTTGTGCTGTGTTCTCGCCAATGCTTGTTTGTTTATTCGTGCCAACGCTTCTTTATTTCGTTTTTATCAGTGTTCGTTCGTTTGCATTTACCAGTGCTTACTTGCTCTTGTCAATGCTTGTTTGCATTTACCAGTGCTTACTTGCTCTTGCTTTTTGCTGGGTGCCTGACTTCAAAATGGCCGCTCTTCAATATTCAAGGGAGTGTCCCGAAAGCTGCCTGATTTCAAGATGGCCGCCGTCCCTGCACACACGCGCGAGGCTCTCTCCCGGCTCATTCAGTCTACTACAAGTTGGACTCACCGGCGGGCATCTTCAGGGGTGGCACCCTCCAGTCCCTGCTCATTCACGGCGGCGACAGCTACCAGGTGAGGTCGGGGTGGGCTCCCGCCTTGTTCTGCAGCTTCCCGCTCTTCTTGCGCGCCGACCCTGCCAAAGCTCACGCATCGGGCGTGAGATTAGCCGGCAGCGAGGGATTTTCAGTCTTCGTTTTTAGCGCGCTCAACAGCGCTTGCAGGCAGGCTTTTGGAGACAGCGTCTCCAGCGTCAGGCACCTTCTCCTTCACTCTGGGGGCATGAGGCAGGGTCGGGGTAGGCTCCCGACTTCTGTAGTCACTGGTGGCATCCAGAGGTGCTCAATCGCCTCAGGCAGGTCCGGTTCTTCACCACGCTCCAGGGCTCTGTGACTGGTGTGGGCTTGCTCATCCCACCCTCGTCGCCAGTTGTAGCATTGTGCTACAAATAATAACAGACGCCCTTTAAGGTTTCTCAGGAGCTTTATTCTCTACTTCTTATCTCTACCTCGTCCCTACTCTAACTGCCCTTTCTCCCCGTGACTCCTCCCCTTCCTCTGACCTCTTGGATCCGCCCTCCTTAGCCACTAGACTGCTGGCTATCTTACACTGTGTGAAGTCACTGGGTCCATCGAGCCCCTCGGATCTCCCCCAGTTCCAATGACCAACTCTGTAAACGCAGTTTGAATGCAACAGGACTGGGAGTCCAGGGTGGGCTTCGAATGTTGAACCACTCAGCGTCTGGAGAGAGGAGGCACCGGCCGGAGGGGGAGCGCACGAGAGAAGGAGGGAGGGCCGAGAGCAGGGGGAGAAGTGAGGTCTGCGAGGGAAGCGAGCCGAGCCCCACCCTGCCTGCCTCACAGCAGCGCCGAGCACACCAACACCCTGAAATATATAGCACCACACCGGAGGAGATGGGGGGATTGCACCCGAGAGCGCAGAGTGGAAGAGGGGGGGAAGGAGGAAGGGACGAGGGAGGGAAAGAAGTAAAGAGAAGGGAGATGCATTTAGACAACAGTAGAGCAAGAAAGGGGTGGCTTCTAAGAAGCAGGCACGATATATTGCAATTTGTAGCACAATACGGTTCTTTAACAAGTAGACGCCAGAACAGCGGCTTACACGCGCCGTCATTGCCAAAACCTCATCCTGGAAGCCTGGAGGCTGTGATAACCAGTCGCAAACCAATCTGAGAGTCGACCCAGTGCATGCTCCAGGCGTGAAGGCAGCGTGCTTGCACGAAGCCTGGAGCATTGGCTCGTCTGCTTTATGGCTGTGGTAAAGACTTTTCTTATCTGCTTTTTAAAATAAATAAGCAGATAAGAAAAGTCTTCACAACAGCCGCAAAGCAGGCTATCGTGTCCGGAGGGGCAGTCCGAAAAGCGGACAGGGTGTCAACCAAAAACCCCCTTTTCCAATGGGAAGCCACCGTTTACCATAAACGCTGATGCTACCCAATGGAAAAGAGGGGCGTGGCTTAGAGTCCCTTTTACAAATCTTGTATTTACAATATCTCTCGCAGAGGCAGAGCAGGGCTTTGCGCTGCCACGCCCAGGCGAGACCTAAAAAAGGGTGACAATGAAGCCAACCAATAGTGAGTAAAGGGGGACTAAAAGATACATTATATGTGCCTCTTAGTTGCCACTTTCTAAGAGTTTAGCAGTGCCTGAAGCCAAGTTAGACTGAACGACGTGTCCAGGATCACACTACCTTGAGTGGAGGTGGAGGGGTAGCCAGAATAGAATACACTGTTTGCCCGTAAACTGGCTGCAGTGAATACCTGGTCTTTTCGTCTCATTAAACACAGCATTATTCAGACACAAACAGCAACGAGTAAGGGAAACTCTCAAAAGTGTCAAGGAAAATTACTTTGGTTGTCTTGGAAGCGAACAACTAAAATATGAGTTTGTCCGAGGAAGAGCTGTCGCACAAAACAACGCACTGTTTTCAAACATCCTTTCGCTAAACTGTGCAAATAACTGAATGCTGGTGAAAAATGGGTAGGTTTGCCTACACAAAGAAAAAGCAATGAACACCACCACAAAAGGTTAACCAACATTGGCAAATCTGACCTTTACAGTTTCACTGTGGAAAATTAGAACATATGTGCATTACAGCGTCATTGTCAACACTGGGCAAAAAAGTGCCCTACTGCTCGCATCTGGATAGTGTAAACCTAGGCATAAGATCATTCATATAGGATTCTAGAAAAATAGCACCCACATGCTATGGTGGGGTACTCTGTTCGCACTGTGTTTAGAATGTAAAATTATGTTTTAATAATGGGGCTTGTAATTATTATGGTTTTGTGCTCATTTGAGCCATCATGAACACTAATACCAAAGACAAGGTGATGTGCTGGCAGTGACATCTATTAAAAAGATATGTCACTGCTGTCACCTCCTGTGACAGACAGATTTGTGAGGAAAATTCTAAGGAAGGTTAAAGAGTAGCAAGGTTCGCTGAGGATTTGGGACAGCCTTCTGGTGGAGTGGGGTCTCATCTTATGTGTTTGCATTAGAGCCCACGGTCACCAAGTTATGTTACTGGTGAAAAGAGATGTCTCCATCCTACAATACCTAGACAGCACCCTAATCTACCTTAACATGTCTTTACCACTAGACATGCTCATTCTGTACCTGTAAACGTTTACAACATTTAAAGAACTTCTTTTTTCTAAACCCGCAAAAAAACCAAATACATCCTCTTCTTCTCCAAGAACATAAAGTCTTTCAGCCCTAACCTGCTCAAGCAATTACACACTATTATTTAAAGATTTCTAAAGTACAACGGCTACTCAATAGAGTGTCCCAGCGCTAAGCAGCAAGTCTGATCCCTAAATAACAGAGGTACTAAAAGACAGAACCAAAGAGAAAGGTCTTAAGAAAAAGTCTCTTATAGGCCAGAATGTCTCTGGAAGCAGGGAGCTAAATTGGGCGGGCATTCCACTCCCTGGCAGCCAGATAATAGAAGCAGCTACTGCCCTACTTTTTTCGTCCAAGTTGGATGACCGAAGAGACTGAGCTGGTTGGTACGGTGCAAATCTGTTGACAAATACGGAGGGCCTTTGTGGTAAAAAGCTCTGTGTGCCAGATCCAAAACTCTGAACTTTACACATTCTTTTATAGGCAACCACTGCAGTTCCTTTAGGCCTGGCTGAATATTGTGGGCTCTCCTGGGAAGGCACAGTAGAAGCCTGGCAGCCGCGATCTACACCAGCTGTAATCTATTCAGGAGATAGGCAGGTAGGCCTCAGTACAGAGAGTGAGCATAATCCAGCCTTGAGGTGGTCAAGGCCTGGATCACTGTTTTCTGCTGCGGGAGAGGGAGAAGTTAGAGGAACATTAACATTTTTAGCAGGCCAAAGTAGGTGCCTACCACCCCGCCACACGGGGGCTAAAGAAGCAGTAGTATTGAATTTTACCCCAAAATTGCACGCTACCGTGGTAAGGGGAGATGGCGCTGGATATCCTTGGGCCAATGGTCATTGTCCCAGCTGGGTGGAGGGACCCCAAGTAGCAGAATTTCTGTCTTGTTAGTATTACATTGAAGGCCACTATCAGATGTCAAGCAGGTTTGAAAGTTACGCAGTTCATTAGGTGAATGTCTGTAAAGGGTGAGGAGCAGTTGTGTATCATCTGCATAAAATACTGTCTGTACTCCAAAGGATTCAATTGGGGTGCCAAAAGGTGTCATATACACATTGAAAACAATGTGGGGCCTAGAGCAGACCCTTGAGGGACCCCATAACCCAATGGATTAGAATCAGAGGCAATTGGAACAATCCAGACTGACTGGGACCAGTCTGTCAAAAAGGAACAGAGTCATGCCCATAACCGCAGACACCTATGGCTTCGAGGTGATGCAGGAGTATCAGATGTGAGTTCAGGTCAAAAGCCACGGATAGATCAAGGAGGATCAGTGCCACCTTCTTCCTTTGTCCTACCACAAGCCTAATTGTATCGGAAACCTCTAACAGTGTGATCTCGGTGCTGAAACCCAGGCAGAAGCCAGACTGGGCAGGGTGAAGAAGTGCATTTTGTTCTCAAAAAGCAGAGAGCTACTTGTTTATGAGCTTCTGTAAAATCTTGGTAAAGAGTGGCGGCAGAGAAATGGGACGGAAATTGGCAAAATTGGTCTTGTCTGCCGAGGGATTGTTTAACCCCTTCGCTGTGGCGCGAATTCCGCTGCAGCGCTGGGGGGGGTTTGGGGGCAGTGCGGTGGCGCTGTGCTCATGACGGGACCACGCCGTCATGAGTCACGGGCGAGCTGTGCTCATGATGGCGTGGTTCCGTCACGACTCCGCCCACTGCGCTAATCGCCCGCACAGGCGGGGAATTAGCGCCGCGTGGGTGGAGCGGCCGCCAACGGCCGCAGCATGACGGAACCACGCCATCATGAGCACACGCCGCCCGTGGCTCATGACGGCGTGGTCCCGTCATGAGCGCACAAGGGGTTAAAAGAGGAATCAACTTGGCCAGCTTCCAACCACTGGGCACAGTAGCCAAACGAATTGACCGATTTTGAAGCTTGTTTAGAACAGAGGTGATGGCTGTACAATTGGCGGCACAAATGTGAGGACGACAGGGGCCATCTGGTAACCCTGATTTGCAGGCACTAAAGGTCTGAGTGGACTCCTCAGGTAAAATCAAGGCAAATTCCTGTAGCAATTGACCGTGAGAGGGCTCTAGTCCCACCTGCAGTGCCGTGTGGTCACTGACCCTCATTGAGTCAGCATCCGTGAGATGTAAAGCATCCACGATGGTTTGGGTTTTAGTGTCAAAGAAGTTGAACAATTGGGGACATAGTTTAAGAGAAGGTTTTAAAGGCTAAAGCAAGGCTTCCGGGTCCATAAACTTTGATGATTTGAAATATCTCCTCGTACTTGTTTTGAGACATGTACCATCTGTCTGTAACACCGTCAGACTGAACTTTCTTAATTGCACAATGGTAAATATTGAGAGCGTTCTTGTAGAGTGCTTTATCATTACAGAGGTAATAAAGACCCCAATCCCTTTCCATTTTCTTACAGGTGCTTACAAAGCACCATAAGCTCCTCACTAACACAAGGGGTTGACTATCTTTTTCTTGAAGAATTAACATCTCTTCGTTTAATAGGTGTGATGTGGTTAGCCACCTGTGTAAGCCAGGAGTTGATCAACTGACATCGACCTCCGTGTCTCCAGCTATAGGTGGAGTGAGTACTTGCTCGTATAATCAAAATCTTTAAAGTGGCAAACTATTACCTCTGAGTCCTGACAAGATTAAGCTATTCTTGTCTCTTTTCTACTAAAAATACTGTCATGACTGGACTTCGGCCATGCCGTCCTTTTGGGCGTCCTACATGCCAAACTAGATGTGTGTCTTTATATCTGAAATTCGATCACATTACTTGAATTCCCATCGAGTTACACTGGCCTCTTAATAAGGCATGGATAACATTTAAAGTTGATGCCTAGCAAACAACCAACACTAATTATCCATTATACTTCTCCCACCAAGGCACAAGTCCTTAAAAAAGAAGTGGGACACTAACCAAGTTATGCAGTATGTAAGTAACATCACAGCACATGGCATCGCACGTGACATCACAACCCATGACCTCACAGGAAGTGATATCACAAAAAAATCACATCAGATTGTAAGACCTCACATATGTTAAGCAGGTCTATCATGAGTATATTTGAGTGCATTACAATATTGAACAAATTAGATTTTGCGTCGCAGTTGTGCCAAAAAAGTGATGCAACACGGTGAAAAATCTAGGTCTCCACTTATACATTTATTTATTAAAGCTCTGCCAGAAAGAAATTTGCTAAAAGGAGAAACATTGCAGTAAATCTGTTCTGCTTAATTGGTTGCAATGGCTGTATTTTAAAATATCTAATGGGGTTAAGGTACCTGCTGCAGAGATCTTTGTATGGCAGCTAAATCTCAGGGGAATAACAATGGTAAGACAACTCTGGTGGTTAAAGCAAAAAGGAGGTGCAACAGGTACCGAAGTCGAATCAGTCTTGTTATTTCAGAAACCTTTGTTGATACCTTTTCTTTCATTGAATACAGTTCCTAATAAAAACAAACAGCTTAGCCAACACGTTTCGTTCCAAACTGCGGAAAATTCGTCAGGGCTTGAAAAAGGATATCGGAAAATTCAGAGGTCACACAATAGAATATAAGTAAGTAAATAGACAACCACTTAAGTACAAGTGAAAAGGAGTTTATAACAGGTTGAGACAATTGTGCACTTCATGGTTTTTCAGTATGCATGCAGCTTTGAGCAAATGTGCAGGTCTTTTTGTGGTAAAAAAAAAAGAACACCCCCATCCTCCTTTCCAGCCTCCCAGTTAAATGCCTGATGCCCGGTCCGGCCTGTGCAACCTTGCTACCACCCTCCAATGGTGACCCTCCTCTTCACATAGACCCTCTCTCATGTGTGTTTAATTTATTTTATAGTGCTCCTCATCCCAACTAAGTAGGACAGGGTGTCGGAGTGTGTTACATCACACACATATTATATAGAGACAATGACTCATCTATATAAATGTGAAAGTCAATCTTTAGGAAATGTATTTAAGATAATGGGGGTTACAAGGTGCAGTCATTCTTTCATCCATAATTCATTCATTCTGTCCTTCCATCTGTGTGCCCATCCATATCAATATTCAACCATTTGCAAACCTACCCATCATCTATCCTTCCATCCATCTATCATTCCACTCATCCATCTCTCCAACCACCCTTTCACTCATCCATCTCTCCGTTCATCCTTTCACCTTATCCATCCGTACACTCATCCATCCACTCTTCCTCTCATCCATCCACCCAGCCAGCCTTCTACCCTTTCACCCATCCTTTCACTTACTCATTCATCCACCCAGTCACTCATCCTTCCACCCTTAGTCATCCATTCATCCTCCCTTTCTTTCTCCATCCCCCTTTCATTTAGCCATCCATCCATCTACTCATCCATTCAGGAATCCATCCATTGACTATCACTCATCCATCCTTTCACTCATCCATCATTTCTCTCATCCATCATTTCTCTCATCCATCATTTCTCTCATCCATCCACCCTTTCACTCCTACACTCATCCATCCGCTCTCATCCATCCACCCTTTCACTCACTCATCCAGGATTACATCCACCCTTTCACTCATCCATCCATCCACTTATCAATTCATCAATCCATCAGTTCACTCATCCATCCACCCAATAACTCGCCTGTCATCCACCCTTTCACTCATCCATCCATCGACTCATCCATCCTTTTACCCGTCCATCTACCCTTCCACCCATACATCCATCTATTTACCTTTCCTCTCATCCATCCTTCCACTCTTCCATCCATTCACCCTTTCATTCATCCATTCACCCTTTCACTAATCCATACAGCCACCCACCCATCCCTTCACTTCACTTCCACACCTTTAAAATTAATTAGGAGCTGAGCCTTTGTCTGCAGAGTTGCAGACAAAAGAGGCCCATCAACTACTTCACCCCTGCTGTAGTTTAATGCAAGGGGTGGGGCAGGGGAGAGCCCACTATGCCCCTGTACATAGGCAATCCGAAAAAGTGGAAGTCATGAGTCATGCACGATGCACAGTGCCACTGTCACATGGTGTTGTTTGCAGGGCTTTAAGTGGGATGAAAAAACTGGGGGGGGGGGGGGGGTCTCTCTAAAGGAGATTTTCCATGTAATTAAGGGCATGGCTTAAAAGACCCAGGCTAAAAATCTGTGCTTAGCATAGTGCGCTGCAGGGCACAAGTCCTAAACAAGTATTGGCATAGCCAATAGGTCTCGCTTTTGGGACCTTATAAGTGATTAGCCATGCAACACTTGATGTGGTTTAGTTGAAGGATATTGTGCTGGATAATGAAATACTTATAATGTCCCAAAGGCGAGACCTATTGGCTATGCATTGGGGAGTCGTTTAAGTGTTTATGTAGAGCTATTGACTTTGCCAATGTTTCTAAGCTGTGCTGTAGACAAGTGTGGCTGCTGTGCAGCATGCTGAGAAGTTGTAATTAAAATGTGTAAGAAGCACTGACTGAGGCTGTGGCAACCCCAGCTGAGGCTGTGGCGGCCCCGACTGAGGCTGCTGCTGAATATCTCTCCCATTCGGACTCCCATTTCACTGGACTTCCGCCGAGGCCCCTTGCCCCTGGATTTCCACTCAACCGCGTGGGCTGTGCGGGCCTTCGTGTAGGCTGTGCGTAGGGGTCGCTTCAGAACTCCCAACAGGGCCACGGCTTAGTCTTGCTTTACCCAAGCACTTTCATGAACACACCTTTTTTCTGCACATACAAAAATTAACACATCTCATGAATATATACATATTTTTCTACAAAGGCACCCACAGAATACATGTTCTTGCCATAGTACTAGATGTCTATTTAATTCCATCTGCAACAACGGGGCTGGTGCGAGAGGGGAGAGTGGACTGAGAATGTGGGATGGTACGAGGAGGGAGAATAGGGCTGTGGCTTATGGGTATGGTGCTGGTTTGAGGATCGTGTGACACCTCCAGCCATTCCGGGCTTTCCATTCACTGAAATGCTTCATTACGTAATTTTTTTTTTATACATTGCGAGTTGGGTCTCAAAAACACAAAAAAGCATATTAATAATAATGGATAAAATCCATGGTTGCCAAAGAAGTCAAGCTTTTCATAAAATCAGATGGATGCTGAGATATATGTTGGAACGTGGATTTCCAATACTGTAACTGCTTAATCCACATTTAAAGCAAACATAAGCCCCGCACAGCTACTTTAAGGAAGTGCACTTTTCATTCACGTCATACTAATAAACAATGAAATGGCAATAAAATATTTTTGAATAGCGTATAGAGAATATGTTTTATTAAGCTATACTAAAAAGCAACGCTGGTATAGTAGAAGCCGCAGGGCAAGTTTTTCGAACACAATAAAACCAGATTGACTCTATTCGTTCGGTTGCATCCGGCAAGGCCATGGGCCCCAATGGTATTCCCATCGAGCTCTACAAGCTACGCCCGGATGTGTTGGCGCCCCACCTGCGCGCGATGTTCCTGGCGGCCCACTCGCAGGGTTCCCTCCCGCCGGACCAGCGTCTGGCCACAATTGTGGTGATCCACAAGGAGGGGAAGCCCCGTGAACGGGTCACATCCTATAGGCCGATTTCGCTTTTGAACGCGGAGCCCAAAATCCTCGCCAAGGTGTTGGCCAACCGGTTGGTTGGCGTGGTGGGCGATTTGGTCCACCAAGACCAATCAGGCTTTATACCGCACCGCAACACGGCGCTCAATCTGCGGCGCTTGCACGGGGTGCTCGCGCGTGTCCCATTTGTGCGGGAGCCGGCCATCTTGGCGTCCTTGGACGCCACCATGGCGTTTGATACGCTTGAATGGCCATACATCTGGGCGATGCTGGCGAAATTCGGGTTCGGCCCGGGTTTCATTAGCTGGGTCAAATTGCTATATTTGGGCCCATTGGCGCAGGTGGTAGTGAATGGGCGAGTCTCGGCCCCGTTCGCGCTGGGGAGGGGTACGCGACAGGGTTGCCCCCTGTCGCCTCTCCTGTTTGCCCTGGCCCTGGAGCCCCTGGCGGAGTGGCTGCGGTGGCACCCTTCTATCCGTGGTCTCCGCTGGACCCCCGAGCATGAGGACCGTGTGTCCCTCTATGCTGACGATATCCTTCTGTATCTCGCCTCCCCGCGTAAATCGCTGATCGTCCTGGTTGATGTTTTGCGCTCATTTGGTCGCAACTCAGGCCTGGTCATCAACTGGGCGAAATCCTGTGTCTATGTGCTTTCCGGGGAGGCTCCGGCCCTACCACGGGACTGTCCGATCCAGATTGCCTCCCACGGTTTTCGATACCTGGGTATCTATATCACACTTGACCCGGAGGCCCGCTATGAGCGGAATTTGCTACCCCCCCTCCAGCGCTTGAGGGAGGACGTGGTGCGCTGGCGGCGTCTGCCGCTCTCGCCGCTCGGCCGGGCGGCCTTGTTTAAAATGATGTCCCTGCCGCGCTTCCTCTACGCCCTCCAGAATACTATGGACTTGGTCCCGGCACGCTATTTCCGTGAGGTGGAGGGCCTCCAGCGGCGCCTGTTCTGGGACGGGAGGCCGCGCATTGCTCTGGCTAAATTGACGCTCCCGTGGTACGATGGGGGGGTCGCCCTCCCGGACATTAAACGGTATTACTGGGCCTCCCAACTAGCTGCAATTAATCATGGCCTTTATGGGCCCGCCTTGAACCCGGCATTTGAGATGGATAAGATGCTCCTACCCGGTGGCGATTACAATCGCGCGCTCTACTCTGGCGCGCCCGACTCCCGTTTGACGGGACCGACGCGTGTCATGGTGCGTGTCTGGCACGCGGCTAATGCAGCTATGGGGTGGAAGGACCGTTTGACCCGGGCGTCACCGCTGTATGCATCTGAGAGGTTGGGCTCCCTGTGGACGTCGAAGGGCTTCGAGAAGTGGGACACGATCGGAATCAGCACGGTGGGAGATCTCTGGACGAGGGGGGGATTCAAAACTTTTGAGACGCTGCAGGCGGAGTTTCAGCTGCAGGGCAGAGAGTACTTTCGGTACCTACAAGTCCGCCATGCGCTGGGCTCCGTCTTCCCGGACGTCGCATCCATTCCGGAGTCTTCCCCCCTGGAGGACAGAGTGCTGGACGGCCATGTACCGGACAGCACGATCTCCCTCATATACAAAAAACTGATCAACGATAGATCGTGCCTGCTGACTAGTCTCCGCGAGGCCTGGGTTGCCGACGGGCTGGAACTGGACGACGAGGATTGGATTTCCGCGGTGGCCTCTCCGAAAGAGGTGGCCATCCCGGCTCGCCTTCGTTTCGTCCAGCTCAAGATCCTTCACCGGGTTTACGTGACGGGGCCAAGGCTTCTGCGTATGGGTTTTGCTGGTGACGGAATGTGTAAGCGTGGCTGTGGTGCGTTGGCGACTTTCATGCATATACTGTGGGAGTGCCCGAAGGTGGAGCGATTCTGGCGTGGTGTGCATGAGGTCCTGCGTGTGGTTACGCGTGTCGCGCTGCTGCCTGAAGCGAGGAGATGCTTGCTGAATGTATGGGAACCGAATGACTATTCGGTCCCGCAGACGCGGTGGGTGACTCTGGGATACATGATAGCTAAGCGTGACATTGCTCAATTGTGGGGATCCCAGAGGCCCCCTGCGGTGTCGGCCTGGAAAGAGCATATGGATTGGTGTATGTTTCGTGAAAAGGTGGTGTATGTGGCGAGGGGTAAGCCTGGGGAGTGGGTGAAACTCTGGGGCCCCTGGAACGCCTACCGCGGGGGTATTTGTGAGCCACCACTGCTACCGGCTGCCTCGCCTGCTCCGTCTCCCTAGATGGCCCCCCTCCCTCGGCCGCGGGCGCGCGGTCCCCCAGTCCCTGATCTACTCCCATTCCCCTCCTCAGAGTTCTGCTGCTGGTTTGGATCCCCCACTTATGGAGCACGTGCTGTCACTTTGGATCGCGGGTTGCCTTGCGGGTGTGGTTTTTTGGTGTTGTTTTGTTTTAAGAAAAGGGAACCGTACTGTGGGCTTGGAGCTGTGTGGCCTGCACCATTGATTACTCCTGTTTCACTGCTCTGTACTGCCGAGAGACTTTTACTGTATGTATGCAATATGCTTCTGTCATTCTAGCGGCCGGCCGGGTGGTTGTAGGCCCATACCTGTAACTTTTACAAACTGCAATAAACGGTTTCAAAAAAAAAAAAAAAGAAAAAAAAAAAAAAAAAAACCAGATTGACTAATGGAAGTGTGAGTGGCAGTGTCTGTGTGTGAGTGTGACAAATTTCAAATGTATGAAAGAGTGCAAGAGGTATAGTGAGAATGTGTGAGTTTGTTTGTTATGAGTCCTAGTGTGCTGCTGGTGTGGCATAACTGGAGGTTATTCTTGCCTAATGGACAAGGGCAGTAATAGCATATGGATGGGGAGGGGGAGTGTTACCTATGGCAAACTGCAGGCCCTGGCATGCTTCTATGAAAACATGATCATTGGCTGTGGGGACTCAAACCATCTTACTGAGAAAGCCGCTAACCCAGTCATACCCATTGGGAGGGACACATCACGCGCCACCACACCTGGCCGAAGGCTCTGACATGATGAATGTAATTCTTAGCATATGGGGTGGATCCATAGCAAAATATTTGAACTCATATTTGAGGTAACTCTTGTCATAAGATTTCCTGTACTCATTTTATAGGTGGTGTCAATGGCAAAACGCTGACCCTTGTATACTGGAGGGAATTTTTAAAGGTGCCCATGAGTGTGACTTAAGTATGCATGGTAAAATTTGTGCCACTGTTTTATTGAATGTACTCCTTGGCATAAGTGGCTCACCCATGAAAAATTGATGACCGTGGTATAGTGGAAGTCATTTCTGACTTAAGACATTTGAAAAAAAACAAGATCTACTCCTAGGAAAGGCCAGGCTTCCCTGGTGCACCATGAAAGTACTGGAATATTTCATGAATGCCCTATAAGGGTCTACAGCATTTTAGAAATATGATCCCAAAAGTTTCAAAAAACGATCTTGGTAGAAGTCTACTTACTCTCCCTTAAATCATCTACAAGAGATCTGTTCACTTGTTTTGCTTGCTGGGATTTGGGGGGAGTATCACACCCCATCACTTACATAGATCAGTTTCCTCATATAATGGGTATGAGGAGAGCTTGCACCCCATTTCTGGAAATGCTTGTCCTGCCCTATTCCTGGGAGCAGGACTGGCTGTACGGCAGTGCGACTGGTGCAGCAGCGCCTGGCATGGACTTTGGTGGAGGACTCTGCGTTTAAAAATAATTTTCGGTATAAAGGCTCATGAACTTCCTTGTGCATCAGGCAGTTTTCAGGCAACAATACAAATGTCAAGATAACTCTGGGGATTAATGTTCTTACTGGTGAGAGTTCGGAATGTGGTCCAGTTGTAGTTTTGGTTCATCGTACAGTAGATCGGAGGGTTAATGTGCCTGCTGCAAAGAACATGTACCATGCAGATCACAGAACTGAGGGTGAGTGAACTATGAGTAGCACTATTAAAAAAAATGAAATGTACATCAGAGAGGCTATGGAGAGATGAGGTGCAATGTTGGAGAGTGGTAGTCAGGGAATTCATGGAGAAGGTGGTTATGGGGGAGGGGAGTGCCCAAAAAGACTGTCTTAACGGCTGCCACCAGTGCACCAGCCAGCCCTGGCTGGGAGTCTGAGGCCCCCACCCAACCGAAGTTCGGGTCTAGTTGTGCCTCTTAGGAGACGGTCCAGCCAGAAGATTCAGGGAAGGGAGAACAATTGTAGCAGAAGAAAGAAGAGAGTGAGAATCGCTGGAAGGAAAAGAAAGCGGCTGAACCTCGAGCGACGAGGAAAGAGCAGATGGAAAAGGAGATAGCGCTACAAAAGTTTGTAGAGGAATCATGGAGCGACAAAAGAGAAGCAGAGTGTAAAAAGTGGGAATAAAATCATAAAAGATACAAGCAAGAGGTCGTGGATAAGGAACAAGAGGAAGTAATCTCTGGCAGTTAAAACTAAATTTACAAAGCGTCTCAAAGCCATCTCTGACCGTTTAGACGCTACAGTGCATAGAATGTGACTTCTTATACTCCGAATGAAATAAGAGCTGCAAGACATGATGCAGTTCTTGGGCCATCAGGTAATGTGTACACTAATACTTCAAGTCAACGGTGAATGGATTGAGACATTTTGTACCAGGCTTTAGACCTATTCTCTGAAGAAGGGTTTGTATTCATGGACGTCATTTAAGGGTCGCAGCTGCAACCCCTGTCGTGACCCTTGCTACCCCTGGCACTGCTTTTGCAGCCCCTGGCCTCAGAGGTGGTAAACTCAGTCCCTGGAACGCAGGGGCAGCTCTTCCTATTGGACACTGGTTGAAGCTCCACTTGCCTGGTTTTCTGTCAATTTGTTATTATACAAACAGTGAATAATATTATCCACTATTAGTGTAATAAAAAAAGGGGCATATGAGCTGGAATATGACCCTATTTGAGTAAGAAATGCTGTTAAATGTATGTTGTATGCATGCTTGCGGGTGAGAGTCTGTTTATGAGCGCAAGAGTGTGTAAATGTGTTAGTATGTGTAAGCCATGCGGGACTGGCACAGATAACAGTTGTGGGGCGGGGGCGTGTGAGGGGGAAAGTAAACCAACTGTAACCACTTACCTTACGCTCTCCGCATTGCAAAGAAAACCACTTAACTTGCGCTCAGCGCATCACCGACTTGATGATGCGGCGAGCGCAAGGTAAGTGAATTTATTAATTTTATTTTACTTTTCTTATCCCGTCGTATATCCACTATCCCCCCCCCACCCCCTGCTGTTACTTCTGCCGGACGCACCTGGTGTAAGCATGTGTGTGTGATTTAAAGTAAAGGTGATATGGCTTTCAATGTCACTTCCGCTACCCCAGGTATTTTGGTGAATTGACGTCAATGTTTGTATTAGCCACATCTTCTCTGGAAAATTAGATTATTACTAGAGGTGGGCGAGCCAACAGATTAACAGGCAGAGCCGAGCTGAGTTTAAGGCCAGGCTCGACTCTTCCAGCCTGTGCATGAGCCGAGCCGTGAATAATATATTTGCTATGTAAATGATACAACAAACATCATGAAAAATCTTGATAAAGTCTACTCAAAATTTTAAAAAGTAAATCTTTAACATGCGAAAGTTTTGACATTAATATGTCACATTATTCTTCTGAACCGAGAAGTACATAAATACATACATTTGAAGATAAACCATTAGTGAATTTAGTAAACTGAGAGGCAAGACAGTTGTCATGTAAACCCTGTACTGGCTCAGATTATTAAGAGCAACATTGTAGTCTATTAAATCAAACACAATCGTTTTTTATACAACTGGCATTCCAAACTTACATTTGAAAGTGCTTGTATATGGTGAAATAAAGAAACAGATGTTACAGTGAAATAAAATATTTGCCCAAGATCACACAATTTAAGCAGGGAAGCCACGAATTATCAACGTTTCCTGGTGTCACATTGTACAAATCAGCTACTAAATAGGTATCTATTTGTCTTCCCTTTTTTTATGTTAACACTTTGTTTTTATCTTTTTGTCCATTTTTTTGCAGTTTTTATATAGTTAACTTGACCCAAATGTATTGAAGCACTTTACATGAACATCAAATTACATTATACAAGGTTGCAGCTGTGTTTTATAGGCTTCAGAAGATTAAGTGGTCAGGTGAGCAGCACAGTATTTTGAGCCGACGCAGAGACTCATACCTGGTTCCCCCAATTCCAAAGTCTGCAGCTCTGGCCATAACGCCACATCCTGATTGCTAGGTAGAGGGAGGACGGGCGGCAGAAGCCGCTTGAAAGTCCAGCTCGTTATGGGCTTGAGGGTCCAACAGGACCGCAAACTGAGCCAGAGCCAGGCTTCAGGCTCGAGCCTGGCTCGAGCCTTCAGAGACTCACCCAACGCTACTCATTACCAGCGTTTGCAGGTTGTTGTGCCAAGTGATATCCTGTAATTCACTGTGTTGCAAAAGGTACGGATCACGGCAGAGCAAACTCTTGCCCAAATTGTATCTTCTCATACTTATTTTCTGCCCATTTTAATCTCTGATAATGGTGAACCCCACCTGACTTTAGGAACTTTACTTATGTTGATGCTAACTCTTGTTTTCTGGCTCGTCACATTGGTTTTATTTTGTGAGCGTAGCAGTACTGACCACTGATCCTCAGCACTGATGGCCCACTAATGAGTCTACTATCAGGAGCCACGGATACGTGTACCGCAAGAGGCTCAGATGCATGTACTGTGAGGGCAGCACCGGTGCATGTACTGCCAGGTACCACTGATGCATGCACGGATTATGGCCTCTCATGGAGGTCCAAGGTGGGACTACTGATGCAGCAGGACCAGGGTGAGGACACTATTGAAGCTGGACCAGGATGGGGACAAGGATGGAGCAGGACCAGGGTGAGGGCACTATTGAAGCTGGACCAGGAAGGGGCAAGGATGGAGCAGGACCAGGGTGAGGACACTATTGCAGCGGGACCAGGAAGGGGCAAGGATGGAGCAGGACCAGAGTGAGGACACTATTGAAGCTGGACCAGGAGGGGGACAAGGATGGAGCAGGACCAGGGTGAGGACACTATTTCAGCGGGACCAGAAGGGGGACAAGGATGGAGCAGGACCAGGGTGAGGACACTACTGCAGCGGGACCAGGAGGGGGACAAGGATGGAGCAAGTACCAGGGTGAGGACACTACTGCAGCTGGACCAGGAGGGGGACAAGGATGGAGCAAGGACCAGGGTGAGGACACTACTGCAGCGGGACCAGGAGGGGGACAAGGATGGAGCAGGACCAGGGTGAGGACACTACTGCAGCGGGACCAGGAGGGGGACAAGGATGGAGCAAGGGCCAGGGTGACGACACTACTGCAGCTGGACCAGGAGGGGGACAAGGATGGAGCAAGGACCAGGGTGAGGACACTACTGCAGCGGGACCAGGAGGGGGACAAGGATGGAGCAGGGACTACTGACACAGCAGGACCAGGGTGAGGACACTATTGCAGCTGCACCAGGAGGGGGACAAGGATGGAGCAAGGACTACTGACACAGCAGGACCAGGGTGAGGACACTATTGCAGCTGGACCAGGATAGGGACAATGATGGAACAAGGACTACTGACACAGCAGGACCAGGGTGAGGACACTATTGCAGCTGCACCAGGAGGGGGACAAGGATGGAGAAAGGACAACTGATGCAGCAGGACCAGATGAGGACACAATTGCAGCTGGACCAGGAGGGGGACAAGGATGGAGCAAGGACTACTGATGCAGGAGGACCAAGATGAGGACCCTATTGCAGCTGGACCAGAAGGGGGACAAGGATCGAGCAGGACCAGGGTGAGGACACTACTGCAGCGGGACCAGGAGGGGGACAAGGATGGAGCAGGGACTACTGACACAGCAGGACCAGGGTGAGGACACTATTGCAGCTGCACAAGGAGGGGGACAAGGATGGAACAAGGACTACTGACGCAGCATGACCAGGGTGAGGACACTATTGCAGCTGCACCAGGAGGGGGACAAGGATGGAACAAGGACTACTGATGCAGCAGGACAAGGGTGAGGATACTATTGCAGCCGGACCAGGATGGAGCAGGGACTACTGACGCAGCAGGACCAGAATGAGGACACTATTGCATCTGGACCAGGAGGGGGACAATGATGAAGCAGGACCAGGGTGAGGACACTATTTTAGCTGGATCAGGATGGGGACAATGATGGCGCAAGGACTACTGATGCAGCAGGACCAGGGTGAGGACACTACTGCAGGGGGACCAGGATGGAGCAGGGACCAGGGTGAGGACACTACTGCAGCGGGACCAGGAGGGGGACAAGGATGGAGCAGGGACTACTGACACAGCAGGACCAGGGTGAGGACACTATTGCAGCTGCACCAGGAGGGGGACAATGATGGAACAAGGACTACTGATTCAGCAGGACAAGGGTGAGGATACTATTGCAGCTGGACCAGGATGGAGCAGGGACTACGGTGAGGACACTATTGCATCTGGACCAGGAGGGGGACAATGATGGAGCAAGGACTACTGACACAGCAGGACCAGGGTGAGGACACTATTGCAGCTGCACCAGGAGGGGGACAAGGATGGAGAAAGGACAACTGATGCAGCAGGACCAGATGAGGACACAATTGCAGCTGGACCAGGAGGGGGACAAGGATGGAGCAAGGACTACTGATGCAGGAGGACCAAGATGAGGACCCTATTGCAGCTGGACCAGGAGGGGGACAAGGATCGAGCAGGACCAGGGTGAGGACACTACTGCAGCGGGACCAGGAGGGGGACAAGGATGGAGCAGGGACTACTGACACAGCAGGACCAGGGTGAGGACACTATTGCAGCTGCACAAGGAGGGGGACAAGGATGGAACAAGGACTACTGACGCAGCATGACCAGGGTGAGGACACTATTGCAGCTGCACCAGGAGGGGGACAAGGATGGAACAAGGACTACTGATGCAGCAGGACAAGGGTGAGGATACTATTGCAGCCGGACCAGGATGGAGCAGGGACTACTGACGCAGCAGGACCAGGGTGAGGACACTATTGCATCTGGACCAGGAGGGGGACAATGATGAAGCAGGACCAGGGTGAGGACACTATTTTAGCTGGATCAGGATGGGGACAATGATGGCGCAAGGACTACTGACGCAGCAGGACCAGGGTGAGGACACTACTGCAGGGGGACCAGGATGGAGCAGGGACCAGGGTGAGGACACTACTGCAGCGGGACCAGGAGGGGGACAAGGATGGAGCAGGGACTACTGACACAGCAGGACCAGGGTGAGGACACTATTGCAGCTGCACCAGGAGGGGGACAAGGATGGAGCAAGGACTACTGATGCAGCAGGACCAGGGTGAGGACACTACTACAGCGGGACCAGGAGGGGGACAAGGATGGAGCAGGGACTACTGACGCAGCAGGACCAGGGTGAGGTCACTATTGCAGCTGGACCAGGAGGGGGACAAGGATGGAGCAGGACCAGGGTGAGGACACTATTGCAGCGGGACCAGGAGGGGGACAAGGATGGAGCAGGCACTACTGATGCAGCAGGACCAGGGTGAGGATACTACTGCAGCTGGACCATGAGGGGGACAAGGATGGAGCAAGGACTACTGACGCAGCAGGACCAGGGTGAGGACACTATTTCAGCGGGACCAGAAGGGGGACAAGGATGGAGCAGGACCAGGGTGAGGACACTACTGCAGCGGGACCAGGAGGGGGACAAGGATGGAGCAAGTACCAGGGTGAGGACACTACTGCAGCTGGACCAGGAGGGGGACAAGGATGGAGCAAGGACCAGGGTGAGGACACTACTGCAGCAGGACCAGGAGGGGGACAAGGATGGAGCAGGACCAGGGTGAGGACACTACTGCAGCGGGACCAGGAGGGGGACAAGGATGGAGCAAGGGCCAGGGTGACGACACTACTGCAGCTGGACCAGGAGGGGGACAAGGATGGAGCAAGGACCAGGGTGAGGACACTACTGCAGCGGGACCAGGAGGGGGACAAGGATGGAGCAGGGACTACTGACACAGCAGGACCAGGGTGAGGACACTATTGCAGCTGCACCAGGAGGGGGACAAGGATGGAGCAAGGACTACTGACACAGCAGGACCAGGGTGAGGACACTATTGCAGCTGGACCAGCATGGGGACAATGATGGAGCAAGGACTACTGACACAGCAGGACCAGGGTGAGGACACTATTGCAGCTGCACCAGGAGGGGGACAAGGATGGAGCAAGGACTACTGATGCAGGAGGACCAAGATGAGGACCCTATTGCAGCTGGACCAGGAGGGGGACAAGGATCGAGCAGGACCAGGGTGAGGACACTACTGCAGCGGGACCAGGAGGGGGACAAGGATAGAGCAGGGACTACTGACACAGCAGGACCAGGGTGAGGACTCTATTGCAGCTGCACAAGGAGGGGGACAAGGATGGAACAAGGACTACTGACGCAGCATGACCAGGGTGAGGACACTATTGCAGCTGCACCAGGAGGGGGACAAGGATGGAACAAGGACTACTGATGCAGCAGGACAAGGGTGAGGATACTATTGCAGCCGGACCAGGATGGAGCAGGGACTACTGACGCAGCAGGACCAGGGTGAGGACACTATTGCATCTGGACCAGGAGGGGGACAATGATGAAGCAGGACCAGAGTGAGGACACTATTTTAGCTGGATCAGGATGGGGACAATGATGGCGCAAGGACTACTGACGCAGCAGGACCAGGGTGAGGACACTACTGCAGGGGGACCAGGATGGAGCAGGGACCAGGGTGAGGACACTACTGCAGCGGGACCAGGAGGGGGACAAGGATGGAGCAGGGACTACTGACACAGCAGGACCAGGGTGAGGACACTATTGCAGCTGCACCAGGAGGGGGACAATGATGGAACAAGGACTACTGATTCAGCAGGACAAGGGTGAGGATACTATTGCAGCTGGACCAGGATGGAGCAGGGACTACTGACGCAGCAGGACCAGGGTGAGGACACTATTGCATCTGGACCAGGAGGGGGACAATGATGGAGCAAGGACTACTGACACAGCAGCACCAGGGTGAGGACACTATTGCAGCTGCACCAGGAGGGGGACAAGGATGGAGAAAGGACAACTGATGCAGCAGGACCAGATGAGGACACAATTGCAGCTGGACCAGGAGGGGGACAAGGATGGAGCAAGGACTACTGATGCAGGAGGACCAAGATGAGGACCCTATTGCAGCTGGACCAGGAGGGGGACAAGGATCGAGCAGGACCAGGGTGAGGACACTACTGCAGCGGGACCAGGAGGGGGACAAGGATGGAGCAGGGACTACTGACACAGCAGGACCAGGGTGAGGACACTATTGCAGCTGCACAAGGAGGGGGACAAGGATGGAACAAGGACTACTGACGCAGCATGACCAGGGTGAGGACACTATTGCAGCTGCACCAGGAGGGGGACAAGGATGGAACAAGGACTACTGATGCAGCAGGACAAGGGTGAGGATACTATTGCAGCCGGACCAGGATGGAGCAGGGACTACTGACGCAGCAGGACCAGGGTGAGAACACTATTGCATCTGGACCAGGAGGGGGACAATGATGAAGCAGGACCAGGGTGAGGACACTATTTTAGCTGGATCAGGATGGGGACAATGATGGCGCAAGGACTACTGACGCAGCAGGACCAGGGTGAGGACACTACTGCAGGGGGACCAGGATGGAGCAGGGACCAGGGTGAGGACACTACTGCAGCGGGACCAGGAGGGGGACAAGGATGGAGCAGGGACTACTGACACAGCAGGACCAGGGTGAGGACACTATTGCAGCTGCACCAGGAGGGGGACAAGGATGGAGCAAGGACTACTGACACAGCAGGACCAGGGTGAGGACACTATTGCAGCTGGACCAGGATGGGGACAATGATGGAGCAAGGACTACTGACACAGCAGGACCAGGGTGAGGACACTATTGCAGCTGCACCAGGAGGGGGACAATGATGGAGCAAGGACTACTGACACAGCAGGACCAGGGTGAGGACACTATTGCAGCTGCACCAGGAGGGGGACAAGGATGGAGCAAGGACTACTGATGCAGGAGGACCAAGATGAGGACCCTATTGCAGCTGGACCAGGAGGGGGACCAGGATGGAGCATGGACCAGGGTGAGGACACTACTGCAGCGGGACCAGGAGGGGGACAAGGATGGAGCAGGGACTACTGACACAGCAGGACCAGGGTGAGGACACTATTGCAGCTGCACCAGGAGGGGGACAAGGATGGAGCAAGGACTACTGATGCAGCAGGACCAGGGTGAGGACACTACTACAGCGGGACCAGGAGGGGGACAAGGATGGAGCAGGGACTACTGACGCAGCAGGACCAGGGTGAGGTCACTATTGCAGCTGGACCAGGAGGGGGACAAGGATGGAGCAGGACCAGGGTGAGGTCACTATTGCAGCTGGACCAGGAGGGGGACAAGGATGGAGCAGGCACTACTGATGCAGCAGGACCAGGGTGAGGATACTACTGCAGCTGGACCATGAGGGGGACAAGGATGGAGCAAGGACTACTGACGCAGCAGGACCAGGGTGAGGTCACTATTGCAGCTGGACCGGGAGGGGGACAAGGATGGAGCAGGACCAGGGTGAGGACACTACTGCAGCGGGGTCAGGAGGGGGACAAGGATGGAGCAGGCTCAGGGCGAGGACACTACTGCAGCTGCACCAGGAGGGGGCAAGGCTGGAGCAAGGACTACTGACACAGCTGGACCAGGATGGGGACAAGGATGGAACAAGGACTACTGATGCAGCAGGACAAGGGTGAGGATACTATTGCAGCTGGACCAGGATGAAGCAGGGACTACTGACGCAGCAGGACCAGGGTGAAGACACTATTGCATCTGGACCAGGAGGGGGACAATGATGGAGCAAGGACTACTGACGCAGCAGGACCAGGGTGAGGGCACTATTGCAGTTGCACCAGGAGGGGGACAAGGATGGAGCAAGGACTACTGATGCAGCAGGACCAGATGAGGACACTATTGCAGCTGGACCAGGAGGGGGACAAGGATGGAGCAAGGACTACTGATGCAGCAGGACCAAGGTGAGGACCCTATTGCAGCTGGACCAGGAGGGGGACAAGGATGGAGCAGGACCAGGGGTGAGGACACTACTGCAGCAGGACCAGGAGGGGGACAAGGATGGAGCAGGGACTACTCACACAGCAGGACAAGGGTGAGGACACTATTGCAGCTGCACCAGGAGGGGGACAAGGATGGAAGAAGGACTACTGATGCAGCAGGACCAGGGTGAGGACACTATTGCAGCTGCACCAGGAGGGGGACAAGGATGGAACAAGGACTACTGATGCAGCAGGACAAGGGTGAGGATACTATTGCAGCTGGACCAGGATGGAGCAGGGACTACTGACGCAGCAGGACCAGGGTGAGGACACTACTGCAGTGGGACGAGGAGGGGGAGAAGGATGGAGCAGGACCAGGGTGAGGACACTACTGCAGCTGGACCAGGAGGGGGACAAGGATGGAGCAGGGACTATTGACGCAGCAGGACCAGGGTGAGGACACAACTGCAGCGGGACAAGGAGGGGGACAAGGATGGAGCAGGGACTACTGATGCAGCAGGACCAGGGTGCAGACACTTTTCTTGTGCTATGCATTTACAGTTGGAAGCGTGGCGGTAAGCGAGGCGCATGCCCCTCTGAAGGGCCTCAACAGGAAAGGCCAATAAAATACCTATTTTAAATGACAATTTTTATACCAAAACTATAAAGTGCATTTTAATTTAATGCTAAACTATTTTATGTTCATGTCACCCAAGTCACTAACAGTAATCTTTCACAATAGTGGAAGGAAGACATGCTGGAATTCGAACCTATGAAGGTGGCACGAAGGTCTCGCAAGCAACAGGAAGAGACGCTTTGGGGACTCTGATACTAAAGTCTTGGATTGTCCTATCTGCCAGCCCTTACAGGAAGCAGAACTGTTTCTGAGGCTGCGAATACAGCTGTCTTGCATTTTATTAGGAGAAACTGGCAATGGAATGCAATGAGAATCACCATGTACCTCTCTTGTGTGAAATTCTTTGGAGTGTGCCTGTAAGCCCACAAAGTTGATGTTGATATACAATTGGTTCTGCTTTGATAAACAGATCAAGAACGGGCACAAAAATGTACAAATGAATTAATTTTCAAGCTCTTGTTTGGGAGCCACACCTCAACTCTCTGCTCATTATATTTACTGCTCTTAAATGATTGGTGATTGAAAACTTTGTGCGTAGAGCTCATACCAACTGAGTAAAACAAAAAATGTGATCAGGCCTCCCAAAGGATTAAACTGATCATGTTTTAATAAACTGGTCTGCATAATGTATGTTGCTGACCCATATGACTGCCTCCGAGGGCTTATCTATAGTCGGAATTTGCATATTTATTCCTAGAGTAACCACAAGACATCAAGAAGAAAAAAAATCCTCAAAATGTAACATCTGTTCGATCCCTCCTCTCCGACTTATCCCTAATGTACAAGGATCATCCTCAAATTTTCCCCTCCCTTTTTAGGTCTCGCCTGACCCAGCGCTTATCTGGCGAGACTTTAAGTAAGGGCTTCAAAAAAATGCTACCGCCGGCTACAGCTTGAAGTGCATGTGCGCGGGTGCGTGCTTGAGCAGAGGCGCAATATGGCATTCTTCGTGCTCATTAAGCGCATCGCTCGCCGCGCGCTTGATCGCGATCACTTTCGTGTCGCGCGACGGCCGCGCGCGCACCACTCGAGAAACTACCACTGCCACCCCGTGGCCTTAAATAGCAACGGCATCTCCTGTATTTAAATGCTTGCAGGTACCGGTTGTGTAATTCAGTGATATTATGCAATAATAAACATTGATATTATGCAATAATAAACATTTTACAATAACTATGTGCAGATCGGATTCTTCTCGGAAACCAGTCCCTTTGTCAAGCCATGACATCCCCAATGTGCTAAACAGTTTAATATTACTAAAGTTACGAGTGTAATTAACTAGTGTGCATATTTACATCTCGTAATTAAATCATGCATAACAAGACAGCTTCATAAAAGTTCAATACATCAAGCCAGTACAGGAATCCAAGTCTAATAACCTATGATACAGAGCCATCCGATTCAGCTAATCAAAACCAACGTAGACCTTCATCCGATTCGAAACCTCCGTGCTTCAATGTGTGCATTGTATTAATTGTGTTTGTAATTAGCAGAGTTAACACCCAATTCTAATGTTGTGGAATGGCAGGGTGCCCTACACACGCCTACAAACCTCGAGTTGGAGTCATATTCATGTTTTCCACGAAACACATGCCTACAGGGGTTCGAGGGTTGCTGTGGGATCCCCAACATGCTCTGCCATGCAGCATCAACTCTCTCTCTCTTTCACGCACACAAGCTCTCTCTCTCCCTCTCACACACGCATGCATGCACACATGCACATTCTCTCACTCACACAAACACACGCACTCTCTCTCACACACACCCACACACAGACACATGCGCGCTCTCACTCTCTCACACGCATGCACGCACACATGCACGCAATCTCCCACACACACCCACGCACACGCTCTTTCTCTCTCTCGTGCACACACTCGTGCACTCACACACATGCATTCTCTCTTTCTTTGGTGTGTAGTGCCTAAGCACCATGGATTCCTGCTACGCACGGTAAGTCATTCATTGTTGCTTTTATTATGATACAAGGACCCCTTGCTCCCTGCCAGGCCTCCAGCACTGGTGGCGTGGTGGGGGTAGGTACAGTAAGACCTTCACTGGTGCTTTTAGCTTGATTGTGGTATGATACAAGGACCCCTGTGCTCCCTTTCATGCCTCCAGAACTGGTGGCGTGGTGGTGACGGCAGTGTGCAGTGCCGAAGCACTTTTGACTTCTGCTATGCACGGCAAGGCATTCGCGAGCTTGGCAGTGCCTAATCTGAACACCTTCATTGCTGTCTCTTGGAGTACCGAAACACTGCTGTGAATACTCACAATATGTTTGTGAGTAAGTCCTGCATGTTCGCTCTGCTTGGCATGCCAGTTTAGGGCCTAGCACTACTGTAGTAGTACTGTACTGTACTGTAGTTTTTTTCCCTGTGTGCTTCTACCCGCTCCACGTTGCTCTCTTTATCCCGTGTGCTTCAGTTCTCAGGTGCTCCACGTTGCTCTCTCTCGCCCTGCTTGTCCAGCCGCCATCCGTGTGGCTTCTGACCCCATCCTCTGTAATCTTTCCTGCACCAGTACCCTCCGTGTTGCTTCTGAGCCCTGCTTTCATTATTTCCCTCCACTAAAAAAAAAAAAAAGCTTTGGCACTGCTTTATTTTTCTTTATTTACCAGTTTAACTTGGATCAGTAAATAAAAAAAAATAAAACTTCACACGCACGCTGTAGGTGCGTTCATGTGTTGTGCTTTTACCTACAAAATGACACAGCTGCTGCGACTGCATAATAGCATCTTTTTTTTTTTTTTTAGTGCGGGGGTTCCTCTATATCTATGCTGCACAACATCGCTAAACAAGCATTGGCATAGCCAATAGGTCTCGCCATTAGGACATTAAGGGGCAGATTTACAAGCCTCTTGCGAGACATTTATGCCGCCGTTGCATCACTTCTGTGACGCAGCGGCGGCGTAAACCATGCACCATGTTGCGCCTTATTTACAACGTGATGCATCTAGGGAGATGCGTCACGTTGTAAAGCCCTGCGCTATATTAAACCTGCGTCAGGTTTAATGTATGCACGGTGGGCGTTCCGTCGGAAAAAGCCTCGGAAAACTGACACAGTAAAATCTACAAGATTTCACTGAGTCACTTTTCCAACGCTGCTGCGTCAAAACCCTGCGCCTGCTTGAAGCAGGCGTGAGGCATGATGCAGCATGTTGGGTATGGGCAGCCCCTGAGCATTGCTGGAGTTGCGTCGTGCTTGCGACACGACTCCAGCAATGCGCCGCCCTTATGCCATCAGATGCGTCACGCATCTGTTTATCCTTGCGCCACGATGCACTGCATTGTAAATGCGGCGCATCTGTGGTGGAGCAAGGGTAAACTTGCGTGACACATCTTTCCTGGCGCATCCCTGCTGATTTGCAGGGATGCGCCAGGAAACATAAATCTGCCCCTAAGTGTTTAGTTATCCAGCACAATATCGTTGGTGCAACAACATCAACTGTTGAATGGGTAAACACTTATAAGGTACAAGGCTTAGCCATGCAACAGCTGATGTTGGTGCACCAAGGATATTGTGCTGCAAAACTAAATACTTATAAGGTCCCAAAAGCGAGACCTATTGGCTATGCCAATGCTGGTTTACCCAGGTCACCCAACTCTCATGGCCACAAACCAATTACTTACAAAAACAACTTACAATTTTGCCTTTCAAATCCATTCTCATCATTCTCTCTCTACGCTACAATCTAAGAAACAAATAAGAAAAGAGCACAAACCTAACAAAACGACTGACGAAAAAAAATAAAGATTACTAATCTACTATTAACCTCTTTTCTTGGGATCAGTAGTAGTGTGCTAGTGACCGCATAGCACTTTAACGCCTCATCAGGGGTAGTAAACACTACGTAAATACAATTTACAATATCCATATTGCCAGAGCTTCGTCCACCAGCAAACCTTCCATTACCCCTCCCAGCCACAAAGGGATTTCCCACTGGTTGGAGACCACTGCCATGGAAGAATAGATCCGGTCATTGCTGTGGTTGAGGGGTGACCATCTGTGGGGGGGAGGAGGCTGGAAGAGATACTCGCCAATTCAATGTATTGCAGCAGTGTCGAAGTGCAGGTACTCTCCCTTTTAAAGGAAAGTGCAGGGCTCAGAGCACTTAATGCACCTTTAAAGGCTTCGGCTGGGAGGCCGACAACAGAGCCAAGGGAGCAGCTGGGTCCATCGGGGTGTAGGAGCTTTTCCTCTGTGTATAACATGAGTGACGTGTTCTGCCCCACGTTGCGGGTGCACACAGAGCCTGGTCTCCTCCCAGTGTCTTGTCCCTGTAAGGTATAACGTGCTCTGCCTGACCCTGAGGTGTGTGCAGGTCTCTCTGGTGCTTGCTGAAGGCGGCCGGCCCAGTTTGGGGTTGTAGCAGCAGGGCATTCAGTGCATCCAGTGGGTTTCATTTTGAGAGGTGGGACAGGGCGGACATAGTGCGCTGACGCAATTCATGTGATCAGGAAATGTACATAGAAAAATAATAACTCTTGCCTAACTGATACAGCATAGCAAGACAGATTTGATTTATACATTTAATGTGTATTCAAGAGCGGTCTGAACCTCTCTCAGCATCACGACATAAAAAACATCTGTCTTAGAAGTTAACATCTTAAGAAACGTTTTATTTAGACCACCCACACACAGTACAGGCAGACTCCAGAGGGATGTTACCGTGAATGGAGCCTTTGGCACACAAGAGGGACAGAGATCCAACACTGCAGTTCTGGTATGAAATTATATTTTATAAATTGAGTAACATCAGAACACCAATAACGGAGAAGAAAACAAATCACGTCGTGGGGTTGAACTAGAATTCAAAATGTCCATATTATAAGCACGCCAACCTCCTTAAGGCGCTATAAAAAGTGTTCGTCTCTAACACAAGCCTCGGCAACAGATACGGGGAGATGGGCCCAGAGCTCCGGTTCTGGAACGAATTATAACTTAAATATCCAATAAGATAAGCAGGCCAGCCTCGACCGGGCGCTATGATATATATATATATATATATGAATGTATGAATGTATATACATGCATACATACATACATACACAAATGGTTTTTGTGCCTTGTTATCGCGGACCTCGGACACACATACGGATATGGCATCCCACGTATGAAATGTTGTAATTATTCAGTAATATACCCTCACCAATCGGCAAAAGACGCTAGGTAAAAAAATAAATTCGTAAATACCCAAGAATACATACACAAAGGCCCAGGATCGAACCCTTCCGTTCTGGTATGTACTTGTAATGTAAATATTTAGTAATATAAACACAGCGACCCCATAAGGAGCTAGAATAAAATACACGTGTTGGGGCTCTAGTGAACCCCAGGGTTAGACATAAGCACAGGGCTGGTCCAACTCACTGGTCCCGTTATGAAATGCCAGTAAATATTCAGTAGTTATAGCGCACCACCCTCCGCCAGGCGCTATTAAAAACGTGTTTTAGACTCAGTCTCCAACATACAGCCGAGGCTGGGGTCCAGCGCTCCAGTCCTGGAAGTGATTGTAATTTAATTATTCAGGAATATAAACACTCCAGCCTCACGAGGCGCTACAAAAACATGTTTCCGAGACCTTGTAAACAGACTCCTCAACCATAATTACGGGCACAGAGGTCTAGCGCCTCGATTCTGCAGTGTAATTGTAATTTAACTATTCAGTAGCATCAGAGAGTGTCCTCCGAGCGTCGCCCCACTGCTTTTAGAGCAGTGAAAAAGAGTAAAACAAAACGACAATAACAAGGCTGTTATCGTTTTGTTTTTGGTTTCTGCGGGATGGGTCCGGGAGGGGCGGGGCAGGTGGCACAGGGTGGGAGGAGAGTGGACTACGCACACTAGGGGGCATATTCACAAGGAGCTATCACCGAGTTAACAGCACTTTAGCGCAGCCAAAGTTGCGATAAACCTATCGCCCCATTCACAAGCTGGTGTAAACAGCCCATAGCACCAGATTTCCTGCGATAGCAGCCGCAAAAAACGTCGCCACAGATGACCACAGCAACTATCGCTAATGAGATGCAGAGTAGGCGTTACCGTGCCAAAGCCGCGACAACACCAATCCTCAACATTCACAATGAACAGCCACATCGGCGATAAGAACCCAAAACAGGCGGTAAGGCACGTTAGCAGCAGGGATTTAACACCTGCCCTGACCTGGTGTAAAGTCAGACAACAAACAGCACCATGAAATGGAGCACAGCCCAGAGCCACACCTGAAGAACAATAGATGCCATGGAGCAACCAATCATGCAGTCCACAGCCCCAAGAGGGACACAACATCCACCGCCACCACCTCCAGGACACACCCCCCCGGCAATCCCCCCCTCCAACAAAGACATGCCACATCAACCACACCTAAACATGTAACATGCATGTGTCGTCACAAAAATGAGCACCACAAATACAGTATCGAAGCACCAATGACAATTTATTAACATCTAAACTGAACAGAAATGAAGACACATGGCGGCTCATCTCGCGACAATCTGTAGGCCACAGCCTGCATGAAAAAATATCATAAGAAGGTGTGTCCTGCACACATCAAGGGCCAGAGAGGGAGAAGAAGAAGAGAGGGGGCGCGAGAGAGAAGAAGAAGAGAGGGGGCGCGAGAGAGAGAGAGAGAGAGAGTGGGTGAGAGAGAGAGAGAGGGGGCGAGAGAGAGAGAGAGAGAGAGAGAGAGAGGGCGAGAGAGAGAGAGAGAGAGAGAGAGGGGGGGGCGAGAGAGGGAGGGAGAGAGAGGGGGCGAGAGAGAGAGAGAAGAGAGGGGGCGAGAGGGAGAGGGAGAGAGGGGGCGAGAGAGAGAAGAAGAAGAGAGGGAGCGAGAGGAAGAGAGAGGGGGCGAGAGAGAGAGGGGGCGAGAGAGAGGGGGCAAGAGAGAGAGAGAGAGAGGGGGCAAGAGAGAGGGGGCGAGAGAGAGAAGAAGAAGAGAGGGGGCGCGAGAGAGAAGAAGAAGAGAGGGGGCCGAGAGAGAGAGAGTGGGTGAGAGAGAGAGAGAGAGAGGGGGGGGGGGCGAGAGAGAGAGAGAGAGAGGGGGCGAGTGAGAGAGAGAGAGAGGGGGGGCGAGAGAGGGGGCGAGAGAGAGAGAGAGAGAGAGGGGGCGAGAGAGAGAAGAAGAAGAGAGGGGGCGCGAGAGAGAAGAAGAAGAGAGGGGGCGCGAGAGAGAGAGAGAGAGAGAGAGAGAGAGTGGGTGAGAGAGAGAGGGGGCGAGAGAGAGAGAGAGGGGGCGAGAGAGAGAGAGAGAGAGGGGGGGCGAGAGAGGGAGGGAGAGAGAGAGAGAGAGAGAAGAAGAGAGGGACAGGGAGAGAGAGTGCCGCCCCTGCGCACCAAGGCCACACTGCTTACCTGCTGCCACCGGTGTGACTACAATCACGTGCCGGCATGTAGTGCAGTTCACCAGGTCACACATCTGACACATGTGAGAAGATGGCCTGGTATATGCTGTTCACAAGTTAAAGTGGACACCTTGCACCAGTCCAATTCGACTCTTATGGTAGATAGGTTTAAGACAACCTTTTAAAGAAAGCTATCCTAGTGGTAGCTGTGGAGAGCAGCCTACAGGCTAAGTCTCAGAGGAATGTAAAGCAGCTTGATTTACCTTATAATCTCTTGAATTACTAAATGAAAGGACACCACACAGGTATATATATAAAATATATATATGTATTTGTTACTATCTCTCTGCTAATCTCTTTATGAGATTAGAAGTCAAGAACATATGAACAAATCAACATTTCACAACAAGTTAAGCACAAATATGGTTGGGGCCCTAGGGACGTACCAGACCATATACTAAAAAAAGAGACTTGGAGATAACGACTTGCAAGGGGACAAGGCCTAGGGCCTTCAGAAGCGCTGGGCCCTCACTAATCCACCCAAGGCAGGTAAGTAAAGGACCCACGGTAGACGCATGCAGTGTGAGAACACAGCCGCGGATCCCAATTGACTTCAATGGAGTAAGTTGCGGTTGGAATTTTAGAGTTTTAGGATACTTCGGGAGAGTCTACAAGCAAGTCACTTACAGGGTAAGTAGTTATAGATCCAAAACACACACAGGAGCACCGTAGTGCTGGAGTTACCTCACCCAGGGAAGCCGGGTGCATAGGTGTCTTTTGGTGTCAGGTTGCTGTGTCGTTTTCAATGGGAGCCAAAGAAGACTAGCTGCTTGTGAAGACAGGAGAAGTGTCCGGTGGAAACCAAGGCTGGATTCAGAATAAAGAAGACCTGAAAGCAGAGGGGACAGTGTTCAAAGTCACTTGGCAGTGACCCGGGGCAAGGAAGCTGGATGCCCACAGTCGTCAGGTGATTTCAGGTGATCACGGGTGTCTTGACTCTTCAGCCACGAGGTCCAGGAGGCGTCGACGATGACCAGGAGCTGGATTCAGTGTGTCCCACGAAGTCTGCAGCTTACTGCGGTGTCGGCGACCAGATTGAAGCCAACAAGCCTTGGTAACAGCAAGTCTTGTGGAAAGTGTAAAAAGTCAGCGGTGCAGACCAGCAAGGTTTGAGGGACTCACCCAGGAAGGGTAAGTCAGAGCAGGCATGGGGCAACCAGGAGAGCACTTTGGAACTGTAGAAAAGTCTTCTGGGGACCCACAAGCCAACCGGCAAGGGATCGCGAAGACGCCTCAGGAGGATTCACTCAGGGGCCCACGGTCACTCGGGACGGGGTAGGCCTCTGATCTTTGGTGAAAATTCTGCTGGAAGCTTGGACCACATGTGGTCCAAAGCACAAATTCGTAGAACGTTATGAAGGTGTTGCACTCGAAAATAGTGTCCAGTACCCAGGGATTGCGGTTCCTCATCCCTCGTGGGGTCCTCTTGCCTCAACGTCGCTGAGGACTCACGATGGCCTTCAAGAAGTCAGGAAATCCTCTTCCTGGGCTGCAGGGACTTCGGACTCCGGCGGGAAAGTTTGTGACCGTTGATTGTAGTTTTTGGTGCCTGCCAAGCAGGGGAGTCACTCCTTGACTCCAAAGGAGATTCTTCAGTCTTCCAGAGGTAGTGGAACATCGAAGGTCCAGGATTCTTCTTCAGAGCATCGTCCAGGGATATCTAGTTTGGAATGGCAAGGGTTCCCTAACTTATACTGTAAGGAAGGGAGGGAGGGACTAGCTCTATGACCCCACCTATGGGAGGGTCAGAGGAGTGGGTGGCTACACCCACTTCCCTTTGTCCAGTTTAACGCCAAAGCAGGGGAAGGTAGCCCCTGAACCAGTTTGAACTGGTGTATGCACAGAGGAGCCTACAGCTCCCCCAGTGCAGGACTTCAAAGCACTCTAGGAGTGGACCCACCCAGCCCCAATACACTAAACCCTGTCTGGGAGGTGACCACACCTCCCTGTGACAGGATGCCTATTGTTGGGCCTCCTCCACTGTGAGTTTCGGTCATCAGCAGGAGGGCAGCCCAGTGTCTGTGACTGGTGGCATCCATTTTGTGATGCCAGGGCTCTTCAGGATTCTACAGTGTTTCCACAGTGGGTACATGTCTATCCCTCTAGAAGGGTGGGATCATTCTCCCACACCAGTTACTGGTGTGGGGGTATGATTCCAAAGCATTTGACACCAAACACGACATGTTTTGATGCAGCCATTCCAGAGTTAGCATTTACCACGAGGTTATAATGCACTTAAGAGTATATGGTTTGACCGCATTCACAAACAGCAACAGAGAATAGACTCGGAGAGCTGCAGAGGGGCCCTGCTCAGGCAGAGGCACCCCCTCACATGGAAACCAAGCACCCTGCCCTCAGGATTGGTAGGGCCTGCCTTAGGGGTGACTGATAGGTTTAAATGTGTGTGCAGGGAGAGATATAGTGAACCTATATCTCAGTGAGGAGTGCTAACACTATCTCACCCAGGCTGCAGTAGCAGGCCTGTTGTGTCAGATTTAGTCTGCTTCCCAGGGGTGGCATAATACATACTTCAGCCCCTGGTAGGCCTGTGAAGTACCTATGCCCTTGGTACCTAAGGTACCATATACTAGGGGCTCATAAGGTACCACAGTATCCAATCACTAGTGCATCTAATACGCACACCAAGTTGTTTAGAGAGATCAGTGAGACTGGGGCCCTGATTAGCAGGGACCCAGCCAGACTATAGCCAGAAACCAGTGTATACATCAGAAAAAAAGTGGGGGCAACATAAGTGCAGATCCTAGTCTCCTACACAACCCCCCCCCCCCCCAACGCAGGGACACTAAACTAACCTTGACCAGTTGAGTCTTCGTGTTCTAAGTGGAAATACCTTGAGAGTCCATCTGCATTGGCCTGTTGGGTCCCAGGTCAATGTTCCACTGTATAGTCCATCCCCTGTAGGGAAATTACCCACCTTAAAAGTTTTGGGTTTTCACCTTTCATCTGTTTAAGCCTTAGGAGGGGCTTGTGGTCAGTCTGAACTATGAAGTGAATGCCAAACAAGTATGGCCTCAGCTTCTCCAGGGCCCACACCACAGCAAAGGCCTCCCTCTCTATAGCTGACCAACGTTTCTCTCTAGGGGTCAGCCTTCTGCTAATAAAAGCTACTGGCTGGCCTTGACCTTCATCATTCAGTTCAGACAGTAAAGCTCCCACACCCAGCTCAGAAGCATCTGTTTGGACAATGAACTTTTTGCTGTAGTCTGGACTCTGTAAGATAGGGGCAGTGCACATGGCCTGCTTTCGGTCTTCAAATGCCTTCTGACAGCTAGCTGTCCACTGAACCTTTTTTGGCATTTTCTTTGAGGTAAGATCATTCAAGGGGGTCACTATAGATCCATATCCCTTCACAAACCTCCTATAATACCCAGTCAGGCCTAAAAAGGCTCTCACCTGTGGCTGGGTGGTTGGAGCAACCCATTCCATGATGGTTTGGATTTTGCTCTGCAAAGGCTGAACCTGGCCACCACCTAGAAGGTGGCCCAGGTACACAACCTGACTCTGCCCTATCTGGCACTTAGTGGCCTTGATAGTGAGGCCTGCTTTCTGCAGGGTCTCCAAAACATTTTTGAGGTGGACCAGGTGATCCTGCCAGGAGGAACTAAAGACAGCAATAACATCTAGATAAGCTGAGCAATACGTTTCCATCCCTGACAGAACTTTGTTCACCAACCTCTGAAAAGTGGCAGGTGCATTTTTCAATCCAAAGGGCATCACCACAAAGTGGTAGTGCCCACTAGGGGTCGAAAATGCTGTTTTAGCTTTTGCATCATCAGCTAAACTGATCTGCCAGTAGCCAGCTGTTAGGTTAAATGTACTCAGATACTCAATCAGCTCATCTGCCCTTGGGATGGGATAGGCATCAGTCCTGGTGACTGCATTGAGGCCTCTGTAGTCTACACACAACCTCATTTCTTACTTACCACCCTGGGTATGAGGTTTGGGTACTAGGACTACTGGACTAGCCCAAGGGCTATCTGAAGGCTCAATCACACCTAACTCCAACATTTTCTGGACTTCAGTCCTGATACACTCCCTGACATGGTCAGGTTGCCTGTAGATTTTACTCCTGACAGGCAGACTGTCCCCAGTGTCCACCTCATGGGTGCACCAGGTAGTCTGACTAGGGGTCAGGCAAAACATATGTCTGTACTGTTGCAGAACTTGTCTGCATTCAGTTTGCTGATGGTCAGTGAGGCTGCTTGCCAAAGCAACACCATCTACTGACCCATCATCAGGGTTCTGTGAGAGCAGGTCAGGGAGAGGGTCACTCTCCTCCTCCTGTTCCTCATCAGTTGCCATGAGCAGGCCCATGCCAGCCCTGTCAACATATGGTTTCAATCTGTTGACATGGCGCACCCTAAGGGGGCTCCTGGGAGTTCCAAGATTCACCAGATGGGTGACTACTCCCTTTTGCTCAACAATGGTATGGGGGCCACTCCATTTGTCCTGGAGGGTGGCTGGGGCCACAGGCTCCAACACCCACACTTTCTGTCCTGGCTGGTACACAGTCAGCACAGCCTTTTGGTCATGCCAAGTTTTTTGTAATTCTTCGCTGGCCTCCAGGTCTTTGGTTGCCTTCATATATTCGGCCATCCTGGAGCGGAGACCAAGTACATAGTCCACCACATCCTGTTTGGGGGGTTTGAGAGGTAACTCCCAGCCCTCCTTCACCAAACATAATGGACCTCTTCCAGGATGCCCAAACAGAAGTTCAAATGGGCTATAGCCAACCCACTTCTGTGAACCTCTCTGTATGCAAATAGAAGGCAGTGAAAAAGGAGGTCCCATTTTCGCCTAAGCTTTTCTGGGAGTCCTTTAATCATTCCCTTAAGGGTTTTGTTGAAACGTTCAACCAACCCATTACATTGTGGGTGATAGGGGGTGGTGAATTTATAAGTTACAGCACACTCCTTCCACCTTGCTTTCAGATATCCTGACATGAAGTTGGTACCTCTGTCAGAGAGGACCTCCTTTGGGAAACCCACTCTGGAGAAAAATCCAATGAGGGCTCTTGCCACAACAGGGGCTGTGGTGGTCTTCAGGGGAATTGCCTCTGGGTACCTGGTGGCATGATCCACTACCACCAGGATAAATCTGTGCCCAGATGCAGTTTGAGGGTCAAGGGGACCAACAATGCCAATCCCTACCCTTTCAAAGAGCACCCCCACCACAGGTAGTGGTATCAGGGGGGCCTTTGTTGTGCCACCTGACTTGCCACTGGCTTGGCAAGTGACACAGGAGCGACAAAACTCCTTGGTGTCTTCTGACATATGTGGCCAATGAAAGTGTGGAACAAGCTTGTCCCAGGTCTTGTTTTTGCCCAAGTGACCTGCCAAAGGGATATCATGTGCTAGGGTCAAGAGGAACCCCCTAAACTTCTGAGGTATTACCAATTTCCTGGTGGCTCCAGGGGATGGATCTCTACCCTCAGAATATAGGAGTCCCTCATCCCAATAAACTTTATGGGACCCACTAGCACTCCCAGCAGCCTCAGCAGCAGCCTGCTGTCTGAGGGGTTCAAGAGAGGGGTAGCACTGTTGCTCCTTACTCAGATCTTCCCTAGAAGGGCCCCTTGCGCCCAAGAACTCAACCTGATCAGGCTCAAGTCCCTCTGGGGCAGTTCCTTCTTCAGGATCTGCTTCTCCTCCCTCAAGAGGTGAATCTGTGATCTGAGACAGAGGGGAAGGCACTGCCTTAACCCTACTGCTCCTCTTCTTGGGAAGCACCTGGTCCATGGTTTCAAGATCCAGAGCTGGTTCAGTGTTATGCATTCTGGCTTGTGACCTGGTCACAGCAAATACCTCTGCAGGGATTCCCAACATCTCAGCATGAGTCCATAACTCTACTTCAGACCAGGCTGAAGTTTCTAGATCATTGCCCAATAGACATTCGACAGGGAGGTCTGCACTGACTACCTTCTTGAGGCCAGTTACCCCACCCCAGGAGAAATTCACAACTGCCAGACTATGGTTGGTCCTGACATTGCTTGCATTGGTAACCTGGTACATTTCACCCAGGAGGATCTGTCCAGGGTCCACAAGATCCTCTGCCACCATGGTGACACTAGCACCGGTGTACCTGAATGCCAAAGCCTGTTTGCCATTTATTACAGGCTGCTGTTTGTATTTGCCCAGATAACTGGGCTCACTAGAAAGGACATATCAATGTCTCCATCACAAATTAGCAATGCCTGAGTGGGTACTCTGACTAGGCCAGAGTCCACTTCAGAACCCAGGGTCAACCCTGCTACAACCTTATTCTGAGTACCACCTCCACCAGTAGCTGCACTGGGGGAACAGTTGCCTTAGGGGCAGGAGTGGTGGTGGTTTGGTCTTTGGACTTGTTACAGTCAGAAGTCCAGTGCCCTTTCTGTTTACAGAATTTGCACCAGGGCTTCTTTTGGCCCTTTCCCTTGTTGTACTGTGAATCCCCACCAGATGCAGATTTTCGAGGCCCTTGTGAAGACTTCTGGTCTTTTGACTTATCCCCACCTTTCTCAGAGCCCTTAGAATCCTGCTTCTTAATGTCACCCCCTTGGTTCTGGGGTTTCTGCCTCACCCTGGTTCTGACCCATTTGTCTGCCTTCTTTCCCAATTCTTGGGGAGAGGTCAGATCAGAGTCCACCAGGTATTGATTGCAACAACTGGTTCTGGCAATTATTAAGGATCTGTTCTCTCATCATCAGATCATACAATCCCTTGAAATCAGTAACCCTACTGCCAACCAGCCAACCCTCCAGAGCCTTTGTTGCACAATCTACAAAGTCAGTCCAGTCCTGCGTCTGTACTTTCTGGGTGTCTCTGAACTTCAACCTGTACTGCTCAGTGGTTAAGACAAAACCCATCTATCAGTGCACTCTTCAGGACTTCATAGTCATCAGCATCCTCTTCTCTAACAGCGAGGAGCTTGTCTCTACCGTTATCTGAAAAGGAGAGCCACAAGATTGCTGCCCACTGCTTCTGGGGGACCTGTTGTACTCAACAGGCCCTTTCCATCGCAGTTATCCACTTGTGGATATAATCCCCACTCTGGTAGGGAGAAACAACCTTGCTCAGGTTCCTATGGTCTGGAATATATTCTCTGCCTCTAGGGACACTATTGCTTCCACCAGGGGGTTCTAACCCCTCTCTTCTAGAAGCTCTCTGGAGCTCAAAGGCTTCTCTGTCTAATGCCAACTGCTTGGTTTTGAGGGCAAATCTGCCAGAGTGATAGGAGTGGTCAGATTGCCTTGAAGGGGACCTAGGCCTTTCCTCCACTCTGTCAGTTCTCTTAGGGAGAATTCCTCTGTCCTTTTCAGACCCTTGTGGGTCTGGCCCTTCAACCACAGAGTCCAGGTAATCCTGATTTTTATCATCTGACCCAGACGCTGTAATTGACCCACCCCCTGATTCAGACCCATTAGCTCCTAGAGCTAATCTAAGATCATCTGCTGTCAGCAGATCTATCAGGTGTAGTGTGGAGGGACTCTGTCCTATCCTCAGGTGCCTTGCAGCACACATGGCTTTCAAGTCAAAGAAAGTCATGTTCTTATACTGAGGCTGGGTGGACCCACTGGTTCCAACCCTTAAGGACATTCTAGTGTTGTGCAGTGTTGTATTACCTACACTAGTTTGTGGCCTACTGATCCTAGCTTGAGCTGTGGAAAGGGTGTGCTATCCCTTGGCACACAGCTCTAAGTTCAGTAGAACTTATTGATACTAAGCTTGACTTTATATGTACCTTGAGTACCTATAGTGGTTTTCAGTTAGTAATTCAAATAGAGATTTTCTGGTAAAACAATGGCAAGCTGTAATCCTACACGCTGCCCACCCATGTGAGAAGTTGGTCTGGTATATGCTGTTCACTAGTTAAAGTGGACAACTTGCACCAGTACAATTCGACTCTTATGGTAGATAGGTTAAAGACAACCTTTATTGAAAGCTATCCTAGTGGTAGCTGTGGAGAGCAGCCTACAGGCTAAGTCTCAGAGGAATGTAAAGCAGCTTGTTTTACCTTATAATCTCTTGAATTACTAAATGAAAGGACACCACACAGGTATATATATAAATTATATATGTATTTATTAATAAAAACTCTCTGCTAATCTCTTTGAGATTAGAAGTCAGGAACATATACACAAATCAACATTTCACAACAAGTTAAGCACACATATGGCTGGGGCCCTAGGGGCGTACCAGACCATATACTAAAAAAAGAGACTTAGAGATAACGACTTGCAAGGGGACAAGGCCTAGGGCCTTCAGAAGCGCTGGGCCCTCATTAATCCACCCAAGGCAGGTAAGTAAAGGACCCACAGGAGACGCATGCAGTGTGAGAACACAGCCGCGGATCCCAATTGACTTCAATGGAGCAAGTCGCGGTTGGAATTTTAGAGTTTTAGGATACTTCGGGAGAGTCTACAAGCAAGTCACTTACAGGGTAAGTATTTCTAGAGCCAAAACACACAGGAGCACCGTAGTGCTGGAGTTACCTCACCCAGGGAAGCCGGGTGCATAGGTGTCTTTTGGTGTCGGGTCGCTGTGTCGTTTTCAATGGGAGCCAAAGAAGACTTGCTGCTTGTGAAGACAGGAGAAGTGTCCGGTGGAATCCAAGGCTGGATTCAGAAGAAAGAAGACCTGAAAGCAGAGGGGACAGTGTTCAAAGTCACTTGGCAGTGACCCGGGTCAAGGAAGCTGGATGCCCACAGTAGTCGGGTGATTTCAGGTGATCACGGGTGTCTTGACTCTTCAGCCATGAGGTCCAGGAGGTGTTGACGATGACCAGGAGCTGGATTCAGCGTATCCCATGAAGTCTGCAGCTTACTGCAGTGTCAGCGACCAGATTGGAGCCAACAAACCTTGGTAACAGCAAGTCTCATGGAAAGTGTAAAAAGTCAGCTGTGCAGACCAGCAAGGTCTGAGGGAATCACCCAGCGAGGGTAAGTCAGGGCAGTCCTGGAGCAACCAGTGGAGCCCTTTGGAATTGTATAAAAGTCTTCTGGGGACCCACAAGCCACCGGCAAGGGATAGCGAAGACGCCTCGGGAGGGTTCACTCAGCAGGGGCCCACGGTCACTCGGGACGGGGTAGGCCTCTGATTTTTGGTGGAAATCCTGCTGGAGGCTTGGACCATACGTGGTCCAAAGCACAAGTTCGCAGAACGTCGTGAAGGGGTTGCACTCGAAAATAGTGCCCGGTACACAGGGATTGCGGTTCCTCGCCACTCGTGGGATCCACTTGCCTCAGCGTCGCTGGGGACTCACGATGGCCTTCAAGAAGTCAGGAAATCCTCTTCCTGGGCTGCAGGGACTTCGGACTCCAGCGGGAAAGTTTGTGACCGTTGATTGTAGTTTTTGGTGCCTGCCAAGCAGGGGAGTCACTCCTTGACTCCAAGGGAGATTCTTCAGTCTACCAGAGGTAGTGGAACGTCGAAGGTCCAGGATTCTTCTTCAGAGCGCCGTCCAGGGATATCTAGTTTGCAATGCCAAAGGTTCCCTAACTTATACTGTAAGGAAGGGAGGGACTAGCTCTATGACCCCACCTATGGGAGGGTCAGGGGAGTGGGTGACTACACCCATTTCCCTTTGTCCAGTTTCATGCCAGAGCAGGGGCAGGTAGCCCCTGAGCCGGTTTGAACTGGTGTATGCACACAGGATCCTACTGCTCCCCCAGTGCAGGACTTCAAAGCACTCTAGGAGTGCACCCACCAAACCCCAATACACTAAACCCTGTCTGTGAGGTGACCACACCTCCCTGTGACAGGATGCCTATTATTGGGCCTCCTCCACTGCGAGTTTCGGTCATCAGCAGGAGGGCAGCCCAGTGTCTGTGACTGGTGGCATCCATTTTGTGATGCCAGGGCTCTTCAGGATTCTACTGTGTTTCCACAGTGGGTACATGTCTATCCCTCTAGAAGGGTGGGATCATACTCCCACCAGTTACTGGTGTGGGGGTATGATTCCAAAGCATTTGAAACCAAACACAACATGTTTTGATGCAGCCATCCCAGAATTAGCATTTACCGCGAGGTTATAATGCACTTAAGAGTATATGGTTTGACCACATTCACAAACAGCAACAGAGAATAGACTCTGAAAGCTGCAGAGGGGCCCTGCTCAGGCAGAGGCATCCCCTCACATGGAAACCAAGCAACCTGCCCTCAGGATCGATAGGGCCTGCCTTAGGGGTGACTGATAGGTTTAAATGTGTGTGCAGGGAGAGATATAGTGAACCTATATCTCAGTGAGGAGTGCTAACACTACCTCACCCAGGCTGCAGTAGCAGGCCTGTGGTGTCAGATTTAGTCTGCTTCCCAGGGTTGGCATAATACATGCTTCAGCCCCTGGTAGGCCTGTGAACTACCTATGCCCTTGGTACCTAAGGTACCATATATTAGGGACACATAAGGCACCACAGTATCCAATCACTAGTGCACCTAATATGCACTTCAAGTTGTTTAGAGAGAACAGAGAGGCTGGGGCCCTGATTAGCAGGGACCCAGCCAGACTATAGCCAGAAACCAGTGTAAACATCAGAATCAAAGTGGGGGCAACATAAGGAGCAGATCCTACTCTCCTACAACACAGACCCATCATCTGAAACAGAGTCCAGATACATGAATGGCACAGTACATAAAACTGAGCAAGACATCGCCTTCCGCCCCTGCACACCCAGCTAGAGGCCCCCCAGCCCCTCCCGCCACCCATCAGAGCATGCCCGCCCCTGTGCACCCAGACCTCACTGCTCACCTTCCGTCACCGGCGTGTGGAAAGGGGTCCCACCATTTGCCACTGCAAGACACAAACCCGGGGCCCACGGACAGGGCACCCTCCACATCATGCAGCCCAGCTCCGCAGGCCACCGGGTCACACATTTGATGCTGAATCTTGATAACGCCATTGCCGCGGACATACCAGTGCACAGGGCATCATCGTAGGCTGCACACCCACTGAGCCCAATAGGTGCCACTAACTCTCTGATCCCAGATGCGACGCCACGTGGCGGTAGGCCCACGTTGTCCACTGGCTCTGGCCTACACTGCGGTCCAGCAGGGCACACAGAACCTGAGCTGTCCGGACCGCCGTGACGGGGCTTCATCGCACACCAGCTCAGCACTTAAGGTGCCACTACCTCAGTGTACCCATAGTCATCGTCCCGCGATGGTGTGCCTGTGCCGGCCGCAAAGCTTCAGGTGCCACTAACCCTGTGTAACCCCAGACAGTGCCACATGGTGGTAGGCCCGTGATGGCCGCAAGGCTCCGAGTGCCACTAACCCTGTGCGCAACAACTCATGGGCCCTTTATGATTGAGAACCGTGGAGCATCCGTCATACAGTCACCACCAGAAGAGGGGGATGTGACGCTGTCAGCCACTTATGCTGGCAGAGTCACATGGCCTGTGATGCTGTGCTGGATGGGTGTGGTGTGTGTGCAAACCTGCCCTCAGGGAGTGGCTGTGACATGCTGACAACTAGACCAGTGACCTGCACACCACCAGCGAGTACGTCTGCAACGGGTAGCAATGAGGGCCTCCCTTGAAGCGTAAGCGGATTGGTCTTGCCTGGCGTATGCCGGAGCAGCGCAGGGCTTGCAACAATGATTCGGGGGCCCTTGGCGTGGTTCAGTCCATGTCCGGACAAGGAAGTGTCTGATGTGTGTGTCCCTGTTGTGTCCACGTAACTCGGAACACAATAGGCAATGTGGCACACTGACTGGCATCCCACTAGATCAGCATCATTGATGCAAGGGAAATCACTGTCTCTACATTCATCCACACATTCATACATGAATGATGAGAGAGATAACAGCAGTGCGTTACAGGATGTTTATTGCACATCCAGTGTGGTGGTGCAGCTGGAGCGGTACAGGGCAATGCCAAGCACACTACACAACATGGGCCCGTGGAGGGCCAGCCAGAGTCCATCCGGGGATGAGAAGTATTGCGAGAGAGGAAGGGTATAGTCCGCAGTCTGGTCGCCGTGTCATTGGTCATCAAACAGGTCATGGCAGTCCATGTCACGGTCCAAGGTGAGTGCAGCGGAGTGTGTCGTGGGTAAGTGGAAGGTCATGGGGCCATGTGCGGCACCAAGCAGAAACAGACCAGGTGACGGAAATGAATGCTAGTGCCTTAACCTTCTGACCGCAATCCCATCAATGTCCTCATCCTCGGATGTATGCTCTGCACCACCTGTGGCTGTTGCAGTACCGGCTGCAGCACTGTGTGCCACTGACACATCAGGGGCCGGGGAAGGATTGTCGATCGCACTGTGTGGCAGTGACACATCAGGTGCCGGAGTGGATACGCCAGCCGCACTGTGAGGCACTGACACACCAGGGGGCAGAGATGTGGATGGTGTGGGGGCAGCAGCATTCATCAGCGCCACGCCTTGTGGCAGCAATGCCATGATGAAGATCTACAGGGCATGATAGATCCCAGCAACATTTCGCTGATGTGCAGCGGTGGTTGCCATCCTTTCCGCCTCCATCCGCACCATGTCCTCCATGAGCCTCCGCATGTGTGCCAGCTCACGGCGGGCATAGCTGGAGCCACTCTGAGTGGACAGGTGTTCTTTTCTCCACGTCATGACTCCAGCAATGTCTGTCAGGGCTCTTTGGAGACCATGGAGCAGGCCTAGACACCCAAGGATGGCGTCCAATTTGGTAGCCATGAGGTCGAAACCCCACCCGCACCTGCTCAGCCGTCTCCCTCTGGCCCTCTATCACACGACGTTGGAAGGCCGTGTGTTGTTCCTGGGGGTCTTGTGTGACTGCCAGGGCTGTGGGTACCTCCTGTTGGGTGGTTTGGGTGGTGGGTGGGGTCTCCTCGATGCAGCTGGGCTGCCCTGATCCTGGAGGTGAGTTGCAGATGATGTCAATGATGTCTAGGAGGGTTTGGGCATCGATGCTGGGGGTGTCCTCCTCGTCATCAGTTAAGAGTGGCTTGGGCTGCTGCACAGGGGGTGTGGACGGTGGCCTTGCAATGTGAAGGGGAGATGGGGTATTACAATGTGTCCACAAGTATGTAGCCTCATGGTACCGGTTGACATTCAGACAGCATGGCATTGTACGTTGTGACAGTCTGTAGATCAGGGCCCCGACCCAAAATCATTGTGGGTGTGCACTGTGCTCTGCTTGATTGTGCATGTGTGCCATCGTGGCCATCTCCACCCGTCCTCCCACTACCTGGTGGTCACTGACCCTGTTGCGGTTGTGTTGTGTCCTGTCGAGCAGTATCTGGTCCCCCGACTCCGGCCACAGTATCCATACTGATGACTGTCAACACCAGCTCCTCCGTATCATCCAGCTCCAGCTGTGGCGCTGTGCTCCCACCTCCAGTCTGCATTGCTGCCTTCTGGTTGGCTGCGAGTTTCTCCTTGGTCTTTCGCTTGATGTCATTCCATTGCCTCTTGACCTCGTCCATTGACCTCTTGTGCTCTCTGACGGCATTTACCTTGTTCACGATGTCCCACCATATTGCGTTTCTGGTGCCCAATGACACATTGGAGGTGACAAACAGTTGTTAATGGTGTTCCATCACCTCCCTGACTATGATCCTGTTCTCCTGCGGACTCAACTTCGTCTTCCTCTTCTTCTTGCCCTTCCCTGTCCCCATAGTCCCGGTCTGGTCATCCGGGGCGCTTGTGGTGTTGCGCTCGTCCTCTGCGCCTGCTCCGGCTGCCTCCATGGTGCTCGTGTGTTGGTCAGTTTGTGTTGGTGTGTTTTTTCTGCTTTTATGGAGATTTTTCCTGCCTGCCATGTGTGTATTGCAGGCCTGGTGTTGCTTATCACTGATTTCCTTATCGCGCTTTGGCCCATCGCAGGTTTTTTCGCGTTGAGGTTTGTGTTTTTATCGCCGTCGAGGTGGTTATATCGCGTACATTTTGCGCGGTGTGGGCGGACTATCGCATGGTAACGCCTTGTTGTTAATTCCATGTTGACACTGGGTTATTTTCCCACGATAGGCTGAGATGTGTAAAGTTGCGTTCGCGTTTTTTGTTGTTGTTTAGCACACGTTCTTGTGAATATACCCCTAGGTGCACATGACTGCTTGGCTGGTCATTTTTGCCGGCCAAGCAGTCATGCACACTTTGAATATTACTACCAGGCTGTAATAGGCAGCCTGGTAGGAAATGTGCACAGGCTCCCTGTTCAGATCTGAGCACATTGCAGCGTTGTGATTGGCTCAGGGGAGCGTGTGAGCCCGGGAGCTTCTGCAGCTTCTTCCGGACAAGAGTCAGGAAGAGCAGAGAAGCGCATGAGAGATGCGGCCGGGGGAGAAAAGGTAAGTGCATTAAAAAAAATATATTTTAAACCACCCCCCATTGTTGTGTCCCCCCAGCCTCACCACCCCCATTCCCTACTAGCCGCCACTGGCGGTTGGGGAGGGAAAAAGCAGCAGATGATGTAGAGCAATACAAGAGCAGGAGACAATCATACGAGTGAGAAAGCAACACAGTTACTGGGAGGAAGGGACATTCGACGATTGAGACATTGGGAGAAGCACGCGAGAGACCTATTCGTACTCAACGGAGACCGCAGCATGGAGCATAGGTATTTGATGGGAAGAGGAGGACACAGGGAGAGAGCTGGAAAACATGTGCACCCTCATGGAGTACTTAAGAAAGAAGAAAAAAGGAGTTCCCCTAAATGTGTGCAGTGGAAGGATAGCAGCTAACCAATCAGAGAGATGGTAAAGAGCCTATGCTCCAGAGAGGTACAAAGAACATGGACAAGCTCGGCCAATGAAAGCCAAGAAAGAACAAGCAAGCAAATGAGTGACAATAAAGCAACCAATGGCGGAAAATGGTCATGCTGTAAGTCCCATTAACTTCTCGTTGGGTGCACAACAGCCTCTTGCAAACAGACAGCTTTTGCAGTTTGGTACACTTGACCTAAAATTGCATTATGCACTAAAAAAGTTTGGCAACACTGGGCCAGATTTACGAAAAACTGATCCCAAGATGCTGGTCTCAAACTGCGAATTGTGAGAACCAACCTATGTGCTCATTGGTTTGGTTCATACAATCCTGAAGCATTGTGGGTCACAGTCGTACCTCCCTCGTGAATATTTATGAGGCACGGTGCAAATTGTAACTCGCTACAATTGGAGACCATCATGTGGATTGTGGCATGCTTGAGTCAGCAATTGCTCTTGAATGAAGCATTTAATTTTTTTTTAATGCTGACTATTTTAATTAAAGGAAAGCGGTCTGCATTGACATAAAAAGTATTTAAAAAATTAAAAATTATGAGTGATCAATGGTTTCCTGGACCACTGCCTACTCTTTAACACATTTTTTTTTCTATTCGCAAAGGGGAAGGGTCCCAGTGGTGTAACACAGGCTCCCGCAGCCCCTGCGGTGTGGGCCCCATGCCAAGTTCAAGGGCCCCCTCAGCACAGTACTCTGCCCGGAGAGCTCCTTGATGAGTCCAGAGGGGGCCCCTCCACGTTCCTTGCAGGGGGGCCTCGTCAAGTTTTGTTACTCCAGTGAATGGTTCAGAGAGCCCTAATAACTTGTGCAAATACATAACCACTTCCTGCGAGGGGTTAGTAGATTTTCAAATTTTTGCAACCAAAAATGATATATGAGACACTGATTCGGTATTTGGAAGGGACACAAAGAACACGCCCCTTCCAGAGACCGAATCTGCATCTTTTAGGAATACCATTTGAGGAGTTGGAAAACTTTTCCAACTCAAGAAATGGGATTAGTGCAGAGGAAAAAGCAAATGGCAAATTGGAGCATTTGCGAACGTTAAAATGCTTAGTACATCTGCCCCCTAGTTCCAAGTAGACCACTTAGACCACTGTGCTGGACTCTTGAGTGTCCTGCACTAACTGCAGCTTGTGCATTATCCCTCTCAGCTCTCTTGGAAAATTGTGCTATTGGGACTGAAAGCAATGTGCAAGTTAGAAACTACATTCTCACATAATCTCTCTTCACTCCCTTTTCAGCCTCCCACTCTCTCACCTTTCGTTTTCACCATCTGATCCCTCCGACCCTTGCCAGTTGTCTCAGTCTCTCAGTCTCTCTCTCTCTCCTTTTGAATGTCCCCTCTGCCTTTCTCTTTCCATTCTTTTTTCTCTCTGCATCTTTCTATATCTTTTTCACTATTTTATCTGCCCCAGCTCTCGGTGTGATCTTTTCTTTCTACTCTTATTTATTTTTCCTCTCATCTGGCCAACCCTCACTTCTCTCACTGTTTGTTCAAGCTTTGAACGTCTGTCCCTCCCTCTCTGTATATATCTCTTGCTCCGTTTTCCACCATCATTTCTCTCTTTGTTTCATACTCTTCTACCTCCCTAGCTTCTCTTCTATTTCTCCTTTTCTCGCTCCCCTCTACTTCACACATTTTGTTGGTTCTTTTCTGGCACTTTTATTCTTGCTTTCTCTGTCCTACGATGCTTCTCACTCCCCACTACAAGGTGGTAGCAGTAGCAGGCAGAGAGGCTGGTGATGCTAGAGCAGGGTTCCTCGTAGTACGGCCCGCTTAAAGTACACTTCCTTGGAGTAAGCAGGGAAGATGGACGCTGGAGCAAACGTTGTGAATACGCCGCAGTACCCCCAGAAATAATAATGCTTGAGTTCAGAAGGTGGATGAGCAAGAAAGTAGATTTTGTTTCTCATTAAATTTTTATCTTGTCAGATTTGCTGTGCTCAAAGAGAGGTCAGATGTCTGCCCATGTCCTCTAACAAATTGCTGCTTTTATTTATTTTTATTTTTTAATCATGGAAACTGATGTTTACTTCTCATTCTCAGACTGAACAATGAGAGGAGTTTTTAAAATGAACTGACAATCTTGTGGTGTAAAAGGAAAGGCAGTAGGATGTCACTTTTTGTAACAGCAAATTTTAAAAACCTAAAATTCAACTGTACAAATATTTCGAAATATATCAGCACTTCAAAAGGCAGAAATGAAGCGCTTTTTTACAATTATGAAGTGTGAGGGAAACAAAGATTTCAATAGTATTAAAACAAAAGAAAACACTCTGCTTGGTGATACACAAAAGACAAATATTCACTGAAACTTGATTTTTACACATTATCATTGTTTTATCAGTAAAGGTGTATGGGCAAATTTAGTGGCCATTACAACAGAACATGGGCTGTCTGCAAATGACAGTGTCTACCACACCATGCTTTAGTAAAATATCTGTGACATGGTGAACCCTATAGCACCACCAGCCACATTCCGCACCCATATCACTATAGCAGCAGGGGGCGGTTGTGGTTCTTAGGGAGGGACAAGCAGCAGGGGGCGGCTGTGGTTTTTAGTGAGAGACAACCAGCAGGGGCTGCTGTGGTTCTTAGTGAGGGACAAGCAGCAGGGGCTGCTGTGGTTCTTAGTGAGGGACAAGCAGCAGGGGCTGCTGTGGTTCTTATGGAGAGACAAGCAGCATGGGGCAGCTGTTGTTCTTATGGAGAGATAAACACAAGGGGCAGCTGTTGTTCTTAGAGAGGGACAAGCAGCACGGGGCGCTGTGGTTCCTATGGAGAGAGAAGCAGCAGGGGCTGCTGTGGTTCTAATGGAGAGACAAGCAGCAGGGTTTGCTGTGGTTCTTATGGAGAGACAAGCAGCAGGGGGCAGCTGTTGCTCTTATGGACAGACAAGCAGCAGGGGCTGCTGTGGTTCTAAGGGAGAGAGAAGCAGCAGGGGGCGCTGTGGTTCTTAGGGAGGGACAAGCAGCAGGAGGCGCTGTGGTTCCCATGGAGAAAGAAGCAGCTGGGGCTGCTGTGGTTCTAATGGAGACACAAGCAGCAGGGGCTGCTGTGGTTTCAATGGAGAGAAGCAGCAGGGGCAGCAGTGGTTCTTATGGAGAGACAAGTAGCAGGGGCTGCTGTGGTTCTTAAGGACAGAGAAGCACAGGGGCTGCTGTGGTTCTAATGGAGAGAAAAGCAGCAAGGGCTGCTGTGGTTTCAATGGAGAGAAGCAGCAGAGCTATGGTTCTTATGGAGAGACAAGCAGCAGGGGCTGCTGTGGTTTCAATGGAGAGAAGCAGCAGGGGCAGCTGTGCTTCCTATGGACAGACAAGCAGCAGGGGCAATGGTAGTTCTTATGGGGAGAGAAACAGCAGGGGGCGGCTGTGGTTCGAATAGAAAGACAAGCAGCAGGGGGCGCCGTGGTTCTAGGGAGAGAAACACCAGGGGCAGCTCTGTCTCCTAGGAAGGGACAAGAAGCAGGGACAGCTGTGGTTCTTATCAAGAGAGAAGCAGCAGGGGCGGCTGTGGTTCTCATCGAAAGACAAGCAGCAGGGGGTGCTGTGGTTCTTTGGGAGAGAAACACCAGGGGCAGCTCTGTCTCCTAGGGAGGGACAAGAAGCAGGGACAGCTGTGGTTCTTATCAAGAGAGAAGCAGCAGGGGCGGCTGTGGTTCTCATCGAAAGACAAGCAGCAGGGGGCGCTGTGGTTCTAGGGAGAGACAAGCAGCAGGGGCGGCTGTGGTTCTTATCGAGAGAGAAACAGCAGGGGCGGCTGTGGTTCTTAACGAGAGAGAAACAGCAGGGGCGGCTGTGGTTCTTATCGAGAGAGAAATAAGCAGGGGCGGCAGTGGTTCTTATCGAGAGAGAAACAGCAGGGGCAGCTGTGGTTCTCATCGAAAGACAAGCAGCAGGGGGTGCTGTGGTTCTTATGTAGAGAAGCAGCAGGGGGCACTGTGGTTCTTATGGAGAGAGAAGCAGCAGTGGGCTGCTGTGGTTCTTATGGAGAGAGAAGCAGCAGTGGGCTGCTGTGGTTCTTAGGGAGGGACAAGCAACCAGGGGCAGCTGTGGTTTTTAGGGAGAGACAAGCAGCAGGGGCAGCTCTGGTTCTTATCGAGAGAGAAGCATTAGGGGTGGCTGTGGTTCTCATCGAGAGAGAAGCAGCAGGGGGCGGCTATGGTTCTCATCAAGAGAGAAGCAGCAGGGGGCGGCTATAGTTTCAATGGAGAGACAAGCAGCAGGGGCCGCTGTGATTCTGGTGGAGAGACAAGCAGCAGGGTGCAGCTGCGGTTCTGGTGGAGAGACAAGCAGCAGTGGCAGCTGTGGTGCTTAGGAAGAGAAAAGCAGCAGGGGCTGTTGTGGTTCTTAGGGAGAGAGAAGCAGCAGGCGGTGCTGTGGTTCTTTGGGAGAGAAACACCAAGGGCAGCTCTGTCTCTTAGGGAGGGAAAAGCAGCAGGGGGGCTGTGGTTCTTAGTGCGAGACAAGCAGCAGGGGGCAGCTGTGGTTCTTATGAAGAGACTAGCAGCAGGGTACAGCTGCGGTTCTGATGGAGAGACAAGCAACAGGGGGCAGCTGCGGTACTGATGGAGAGACAAGCAACAGGGGGCGGCTGTGGTTCTAATGGAGAGACAAGCAGCAGGGGACAGCTGTGGTTCTTATGGGAGAGAAACAGCAAGGGTGGCTGGGGTTTACTGGAATCTGTTGCCCAGGAAGAGAAGCAGGGTTGGTGAGGCTGGTTACACAGCCAACAATCAGTGCCACTGCAAGGTATCTATGAGCCCGGGGGTAACTCCTCCTCACCACAAACCTCAGCGTAAAATTTGCTCCTAAGGAGGTTTCAGTGCCCTTTAACCACAATCTCTGGCCCCGGTGCCACCACACATGCTGCGGTATCGGTAGGTGCCCCCCAGCCGGGAATGAGTTAAAAACGTCGCTCCCTCGGGTACTGTCACTCTTCTCAGAAGTGGGGACCGCCTGTGCAGGCGCGGTGCGTCCATTGGGGCGTAGGGGCATTGCCCCACTTACCACGGAGAAGAACTTCACGCCGGGCGCGTCCTGACTTGAAATCCGACTCAGTCAGGAGGACGCGCCGCTGAAGGGGGTGGGGCAGCAATGGAGGGTTGGGTTTATTGTGGACTACTTCACTGAGTGACAGCAGGGCAGGCACAGTGTGCATGGTCAGGTTTGGGCTGATCATTTTTCTGACCAGCCCGAACCTGCACACTAGTAGCCTGCAGTGCCCTGCATTAGGCGAGAGAACTAGGGCGAGGGCGGCTACTGGCCAGTGGCCGCAGCCCCCGGTCTCCTATGGGCGGAGACAGACAGTGCTCTAGCCAATCCTGGTGTCTGGATTGGTTGAGAGGCGGCGGCGGCGGACCACCCCGGCACAGGAACACACAGCAGATGCGAGATGCGGCGCGGACCCCCGGCGGCAGTCAGGTAAGTTTTTATGGTTTTTTTTTAAACTTTATTTTTAAACTCCCGGCCCCCCCCCCCCACCCTCGCACGAAGCCCCCCGCGCACGTGTGCGTATTGCGAGCCACAACTGCTTATCTTGTGGAATGCCTGCGCGTACCCATGCCCTATTACAGGTATTTGTGGCCTCGATGACACATAACAGCATGCGCGATTAAAAAATATAAAACATATTGGTGTGTCTTTTGAGTGCAAAACTGCTCACAGAGTGTGTATTGTGGTCAGTTAACACAAACGTATCACATTGGGTGGACGCATGCAGACAACAATAATATCTCCACAGCAACTTTTATGCAAAACCACAAACGTCATCCTACGCCTACGGAGACATTTCTGCACTGCACCATTGCACCTCTAAGCAATCAAGTTGTCCCAGGCAGGTGTAACGCGGTCAGCCAGTTTCGGCTGATCGGGTATCACCATTTGCATTCTGGTGCATGTAGTTTTACTCCTTTGGAAGTTAATGCACCAGAATGCAAAGTGCGGGAAAGAGGGCACCTGGCAAAAAAAAAAGAAAATGCTATTAATTTTGAATTTTACACACACAAAAAACTGATCTCGCAGGGGTGGTAGTGGCGGACTAGCAGTGTTGTGGGAGGGGTCAGTGGGTGGTGAGAGTTGATACGGTACAGGGGAGTGGCTAGGGACACCTCTCTGGTCGCCTTGTAATGAGGGTTTTTGCGACAGACAGACAGAACAATTCACCTCATGAGTGTGTAGTAGGAAGATCCATATTGTTGCGCTTTTTGCTCTGAGTTTGTTTTTTTCAAAATGAAATCGTACATCTGACCCCCACTCTCAGGGACCATTTTGTTTTTCAAAGTCTGCTGACATCCTTTGGGGCTTGGCTGCAACAAACAATTGTAATACGATGTCGGTGACACAACTGCCATTTGTTAAGGTACATGAAATTAGAACAAGGTTCATGTGTTTGTGCGGTGAATCATTTCCTTTCTAGTTTTCCCTTAACGTAATTCACAAACTGTGTTTTTTTTCCAGATTCAAACCCATTACTTCAGGCGCAAAACAACCAGGCCCCGCATGAACATGGGGGCATATTAGCAAGACCGGCGATAAAATTATCGCCGTTTTTGCGGCAGGAAACTGCCGCTAAAACGGCGATAATGGGCTTGCTAATATGCGTTATAGAATTCCAATGGGCTTCTATTGGAATTCTATAACGCATATTAGCAAGCCCATTATCGCCGTTTTAGCGGCAGTTTCCCGCCGCAAAAACGGCGATAATTTTATCGCCGGTCTTGCTAATATGCCCCAATGGAACTTGGACTACAAGCACTCTTACATTGTTAATGTCACAAAACGCTGGTTTATAGACCCGCTATGGGCATTACTAACACGCTGTAGGCACAGCCTCTTGGATTTCCTTTATTTTTACATTGCTGCTTACTGCCAGATCTACGGGAGCTCTCATGTGCCACAACACCAGCCTGAAAACTCATTTCGATGTTTCTTAATTCTAACTTTAATACGTTGTGTGTATTTCAATATGACTGCCACAGCTTGGATTTGCCCGACTGGCTCCCGTTTCAGAGGCAGAATGGCCACAACCTTCAGGGGTTAGAATAGATGTTCCAGGCTCATTCTTTGAAACTGCACGAGGGTTTGTGGTCGCCTTTAAATGTTTGCCAACATTTACCAGATTTTAGAGTTAAGTGAGCTCTTCCACCAAGCGGCATTTCCATAACCTGAAGCAGATGAGTGCATGTGGCTGTACCTTTGTAGTGCGTTCTGTAATACTTAGATCAGTGAGATTACACTACTGTGCGCCTACAGCATGTTCACGGAGATCAAACACAGCTGAATGTGGCTCAGAACGAAACTGTGGTAATTTATGGTGAAGCCGAAGTATGTCGCTCGGGTCATATAGACTGCAAGATGTCTGTCCCTCTGTGCCCGGTGTCTGTATGTCTGTCTGCTTTTTAAAAACGTTCTTTTGTATATAACGATCTATTTATAGCTTTTTGTTTATTTGGATCCCTATCTGACCTAATATCCCCTATGAGTCAGTATGTATATCTATCCGGTGAGGATCATCGCCTGCAAAGCTCTTCATTTATCATTAGGTTCAGGTTATGGCTCTGTTGCTGGGTCGAGCTTATGCACTTTAAATGGATTTTTATAAATTATAGATGAAGGAGCTTAATAAAGCCAGCAGCGTGCTCCAAGGAGCATTACTGCAGCTCTGCCCTTGGAAGAGATGATGCAGAATGTGTTGATTAATGACGCCGCTATCAGTGAATACTCTTGTTGGCTCCGGTGTGACAGTCTCTTCAGTCCGAAAGTAGTATAGGTTGTATACTACTCGTCACCATGTATTTTTTGACAGGTGGCCACGCCCCTTTGACCACGCCCCTTTGGTCCGTGTGTCTATATTGGACGCGTTCCAAGTCTGATTTTAATCGGGGTTTTAATCGGTCCTTATAACGCATTGATAAGATTATAGCATTTTATTGTTTTATAGGTCGTTATTTTGTGAATCATGGCTTATAAAATGATACGGCGATGAAATCAAAAAGCGTATAAAACGATAAGTTAGGATTTGTGAATCAAGGCTTATAAAATGATACTGCGATGAAATCAAAAACGTATGAATCGACCACGCATGCAGGAGGGTTGCTAAGAAGTGGGGGTAGTGTGAAATACGAGTCTACAAACATACCGCGGGGCGTGTCTAGTATGTTCACAGAGGATATAAGCCAGCATTCCGAGGACCGTGTGTTAAGAAACCCCCGCTTTTTGCCGACAAAGAAAAGCTCGAGCTTTAAGACAACTTTGAGAATGTCTTGCTCTAGCGTGGAAGCGGGACCCCTTGGAGAAACTATAACAGCGATGCTGAAGGAAGCGGCAAATGCTGCAGACGACGCTGCAGAACTCGACGATAGTGATAAGGAAAATTGCGCGCCAACAACGCCTGCGGGTACTACGTCGGAGATGTCGTCGGCGATGCTGAATAAAAAGCCCGAGACAGACGTCGAGGCATCGGCTATGCCGAATATAAAGCCCGAGACCGGAGCCTGCGAAGAGGCGGTTGGTGGCATTGCTAAAATGGCGAGCAATACCTCCGATGCTACAGACGGCGGTGGAAGAGCGGAACCAAGTGAAGATGACGAGGGTATTGACCTGCAAGAGCCTGAACCCGAGGACTCCAGCGACTGTACAGAGATGGATTCCGGAGAAGAATCTGTAAACGAAACAGAAAAGTGCGAAGTTGGAAAACGAAAAGTAAGTACGAACCGCAATTTTTCGGCAAATCCTCTGGGGTGTTTAAGAGTGTGATGATGAGGCGTGTAGTTGTGAGGAAGGCTGAGGTCGAAAAACCCCTTTTTTCTTTTTATCAGCAAAAGAGAGGAGGAGGAGCCCCAGGCGACAAAACCGCTAGCACGACTATGGAAGTCACACAGCCATCGCTACGTTTTTCATGTCTCTGCTGCTCAAGACAGAAAAAACTTGCCGTAACGCATAAAAACTGCAGCTGTAAGCGCTTAGACGCAATTGTACAATTTTGTCGTGGTGAAAGTTGGAGCACGGATCGATATCGCGGACTTTTGACAACGATAGCCGCGATCATAAAATTGTGCTTAAAGGCGGGGTGGTACGACGAATGCGAAGGTTGTAAAATTGACGACCCGAGTCAGTTGCATCACGACTGTCTCACGACGGGTGATGAATATGAAGACAGTTTGATACGGAAACTATGTTACAAGCTGGACCCCTATAAGATTATGGCGACGTTGGGGGCGGTCTATGGCTTGAAAGAAATGTCAGTACCCGAAGATTGTAGTAAGATGATTGCGAATGTTTTAAAGTATATTAAGAGAGTACAGTCCCCATCAGAGCATGTGAAAAGTATGTATGAAGCGGGTGATGAAGACATACGCTTGATAATGAAACAGCATTTGAGAAGGAAGAATTACCGTAGATATTTTAAGATCAAGTATCTTTACAGGAGTTTAAAACCGAGGAACATGACATTTCTTAATGTAGAGTAAATGAAAACATGATGATCTTCGCGATTGCTACTATTATGTATGTGTGTTTTTCCGTTGCAGGAAAGTGTGTTTCGACACATGGTTGAGATCGGCGTGCGACCGAGCGTTAGATGCCTGGAAGACGCTTTTTATTTTCTGATCAGAGCAAAGATGGCGTACCCCAAACCAGTGTTTCGCCCGACCGCGCTATGTCGTAACAAGCGATGTGAAATCATCGAAGAGCTTGAAAAAGAACTGGGTCAGAAACCTAGAGGCTTTTACGACGTTGAAAAGAGCAAAATCTTCTTGGGCGCTGACGACGTGCTCGAAGATTGCATCGACAATTATATCAGGCGGACATTTTGCACCCTAGGAACTACTCTGAATAAGAAACAGTTTTTCAATTTCATGAATACAATATCTGATTTGTTTTGTCGAGCCTTCTTGAAGGGGCGTGGGGAGGATGTAAGAAGACTGGTACCGTTCATAGCTAGCAAAATCCAAATATTGATTCTACGTCACGAGTTTTTGAGAGCATTGTGTTAAATATCTATGTTTTTATCGTTATTATCGTTTATAGCGCTGTACATTCCTATATTACCAGTTTAAATCATACACTGTTTAATTCGTGTGTTATTAAATAATCTACTATTGTAAAATAAACCGGCTTCTAGTTCTGATTATTTGATAAAGAAAAATAATAAAACAAAAGTGAATTAATAGAATAGGGGGGCGGGAGTAGGGGTTGCGGTATTTTAGTTCAAGAAGCGCTACGATGCAGAAGCTTTTCAAAAGAGTTTATTACAACCCCTCGAAAGTTGGTAGTTTTGGCGGTGTAGAAGCCTTGTACAAGGAGAGCAAAATCCACAACGACGGTGTTAAAAGAACACAGGTACGCGACTGGTTATCGGGCGAAGATGCCTACACGCTACATAAGGGGTCGAGAAAGCGCTTTCAAAGACGGCGTGTGATAGTCAGCGGCTTAAATCATCAATGGCAGGCGGACCTTCTAGACGTCCGTGAACATGCCGCGGTTAATGATGGTGTAAAATTTATATTAACGGTGATAGACGTACTGTCAAAGTATGCATTCGCCGTTGGCCTGAAGGAAAAATCGGGGAGCTCGGTCACAAAAGCCTTTGATTACATTTTCAGCAGCGGGAGAATTCCTAAAAAGTTACAAACAGATAGAGGAAAAGAGTTTGAAAACAAGACGCTAAAAGCTCTGCTGAACAAGTATGGTGTAAAACATTTTGTTACAAACAACGAAGTGAAGGCGGCGATTGTAGAAAGATTCAACAGAACTCTCAAGGCACGAATTTGGCGGTATTTTACAGCGTACAACACATTTCGTTATATAGATCGTTTACAAGATTTTATTGAAAGTTACAATCATAGCTATCATAGAACCATTAAGACGTCCCCTGTAGAAGTATCCCCGCAAAATGAGTTGAAAATTTGGAGAACTGTGTACGGGTCCGTGTTCACCAACAACCCTGTTTCAAAAAACACGCTCAAAAAAGGTGATCATGTTAGGGTATCTAGATGCAAGGGGGTATTTCAAAAGGGGTATGAGCAGACTTTTACAGATGAGATCTTTGTGATAGACAAGATTTCCAAGCATTCAGGCGTTACAGTTTTTAACTTAAAAGACTATGCTGGGGAGGAGGTCGAAGGGTGTTTTTACAAAGAAGAGCTGCAAAAAATAAAACAGGATCAAGATCGTGTGTACCGTATTGAGAACGTTTTGGCAAAGAAGGGGCACGGGGCACAAAGACAGTGCCTAGTTAAATGGCGGGGATGGCCTGATAAATTTAATAGTTGGGTCTCTGAGAGTGAATTAAAGGATATACAAAGTCTACAACAGCGGATATAGGCATTTAGGTACCGCGGAAGCGCCATGGAGGTCGGACCTTTTTATCTGACGCTCCCGAGTAACGCGTCTTTGGACACTTTCCCTAATAACAAAATTTCAAATTTTACGGTGAAACTAGCAAAACCTATTCATCTACAAGGAGATTGGGAGGTGGCCCTAACAGAAATTCAGTACCCGCACACGTGGGACACTTTTGAAACAGAGGATGTTAGATTTACGGTGGTACGCAAGAAGGAAAGCGCCCACGAACTTTCTTTCCCGCCGGGGCACTATGACAACATACGAGACATTGTAGAAGTAATGAATAAATCCATTGGTAACATATCGGAACTTGTTGACCTTAGATTAACGTATGAACCACGACTTCGAAAAGTGCAGTTGAGGAATGCTCAAGACTATGGTATTTTGGTGCGTGAAAAACTGGGGAGAGTGTTGGGGCTGACGCCTAACGTTCACCACTCTTCATCAGCGGGGAAAGCCTACACGGATGTACACGGCGGATTTTATATGATGTTTGTATACTGCGACGTGATAGAGCATCAGAGAGTGGGGGATAGCTACGTGCCTCTCCTCCGGTGCGTGGAAATCACAGGCAAGAATAATAGCATGATAAACATCATTTACACCAAAAGAGATTATGTACCGATCAGCAAAAAACATTTTCACACAATAACTTTGGAACTGAAGGACGATTTGAACACTAATATAAGATTTAAAGTGGGTAAAGTCATAGCGAAGCTTCATTTCAGGCCGCGACGTGGTGAAGTGTACTAGAATAATGATTTTACCTGAAAATTACGGCGACGCGTCGCTCTATAGGGATTACTATAGAGCACAAGCCGGCTCAGGCCTCCCGGGGTTCCACGGGGCACCTATTATGTACGGGGCGGGTGTTGGCGGTATATTCAGAAGCCTTTTCAGAAAAGCAGTACCGCTTTTAAGAAGAGGGTTCCAGTTGGTAAAACCGCACGTGAAAACCGCTGCAGCAAATATTGCCCGAGACGTCGCAGGGCACGTTTCGGGGGCGGTGATGAAAAAGTTTACCAAAACGGGTCAAGAAGGCTCAGGTTTAATCTATCTCGAAAGAGGAAGGAAGAGAAAAAGGGGTGTATCACTAAGGGGGCCGCCCGCGTTCCTTCAAAGCGTTGTGAAGCGCCGGCGACCGGCTCAAAAGAGTTCGCTTAAGACCCGGAGAAGACACGGAAAAAAACGAGTCTCTAAGGGCAACATATTTTAAATCGGACCATGGCCTCCGTCCCTTGCGGTTCCCAGGAATGCACAAAGTCAGAGTTGGACCTATTCCAAGTACCACCAACGCAAACCAGCATTGAAAGTTCTCTATATGTCGAAGTACCGCCACTTTCAGCCCTGTCAGACACAGCCCCCTTAGAGTTCTTCATAGCTCGGTCGGATGACTACCTGGACCTTTCAGCTACCCTGATTTATCTGTCGTGCAAAATTACTAACGCAGACGGATCCGATTTGGACGCCGCAGCCCGAGTGGCGTTTTCTCCATACCCCATAGCCTCACTTTTTAACCAACTGGATGTGAGCCTCGGCGACCGGCTCATCAGCCAGTCAAACAACACGTATCCATACAGGGCTTATCTCGAAACGGTACTTAATTATGGGGACCCCACTTTAAAACGCCAACTTTCTGCAGGTCTCTTCTACAGAGACACCGCTGGAGAGCACGAGGACACGACTTTAAACGGTGCTAACGCGGGATTTAAGAGCAGAGCTAGCTTTACAGCCCGAAGTCGTAAAGTGGAACTGATTGGGCAATTACACTGCGATTTATTTTTCCAAGACAAATTAATGCTTAACGGTCTAGATGTGAAGATTAAACTGATTCGAAATAAAGACACTTTTTGCTTAATGAGCGGCGACGCAGAAAATTACAAAGTGCATATCTTAGCGGCGTCACTATTTGTGAAACGTGTCAAAGTGAGCCCGGTGGTGCGTTTAGCTCACGCCGAGACTCTGTTAACCAGTAATGCCAAGTACCCCATCGAAAGAGTGGAGCTCAAAGTGTTCAGCATCCCAGCCGGTGCGCTACTATCGAATACTGAGAATATTTTTTTCGGATTTTTGCCAAGAACTGTAATAGTAGCGCTGGTCGATAACGCAGCATTTAGCGGTGAATATGGCAGAAACCCCTTTAATTTCAAGCATTATAATATATCTCACAGCAGCCTCTCCGTAGACGGCCAAGCTATACCGGCAAAACCATACACGCCGTCATTTGGAACTGGGGGTGTGGCTAGAGAATATTTGGGTGTGCTGCAAGTTGCTGGGAAGTACGCATCAGACCGACCCTTCTTTGTGGATCGTGTAGAGTATTCGAAAGGCTATTCTATGCTGGCTTTCGATCTATGCCCTGACAACGACGTGGGTGGCGGCCATTTTTCGATACAAAAATCAGGCAATGTACGTCTGGAGCTCCGTTTTAGCGCCGCTCTACCGTCTACTATAAACCTTCTGATTTACGCTGTCTTTCAGAATGTTATACAGATTAACCATAGGCGAGAGGTGCTAATCGACTATATGTGATGAATACGTGGCAACTGGAACGTTTTCTCGCCAAAGACGAGACGGCAAAACATTCATTTTTAGGTGTATTCGCAGCTGACACTCTACCAATGTATCTGGGTAATCGCCAGCGACCGCTTCATTTAATAGTCAATACAGACGGTAAAGATCAAAGGGGTCGACACTGGTTAGCAATATTTCTAACGGAAAAGGACTCTGAGTTTTTTGACTCCTATGGCGTGCCACCAAACAGTTATCTGTACCCCAATACCATATGGCAATTTTTAAAAAGAAACACTTCAGGCCTAATAACATTTCATGAAAACCAGATTCAGGATGATGTATCATTTACCTGCGGGGCACATTGTTTGTTTTATTTATTTCATAGATGCCGTGGTGTAGACTTTGAAAGCATTTTAAAAATGTATTCAGCTGATTTGAAGGCAAATGATGCTCTAGTAACAAGGTTTGTGTTGAGGCAATTACGCAGATTGAAAAGAGGCCGTGTAAATAACAGACCGATGCAAAATTGTATTTCATTCACTGATAATATGCATGTTTACAGTGTTTATGATAACTAGCAGACATCCACAAGGTCTATTTTACGCTCTCATTGGACTTTTAAAATCATATTTGTACCGAACATTTTTACTCTGTGATATAAAATGTATCTAAATAAATTGCATGAAAAAAGCCCTTAACTTTACGTGTCGGTCTGACTTTTTTCAGCACCTAGATGCCACGTTAATGCACCGTGGTTTATATTCATCCTGAAATGCTTAGACAGGCTATTGTCCGCATATGGTGCCTGGTGTGCTGTCGAGGTTTGCAAAAAATATGAATAAAAAAAGGGGGGCCTAACTTTACGTGTCGGTCTGACTTTTTTCAGCACCTAGCTGCCACGTTAATGCACCGCTGTTTATATTCATCCTGAAATGCTTAGACAGGCTATTGTCCGCATATGGTGCCTAGTGTGCTGTCGAGGTTTGCAAAAAATATGGATAAAATAAGGGGGGCCTAACTTTACGTGGCGGTCTGACTTTTTTCAGCACCTTGCTGCCACGTTAATGCACAGCTGTTTATATTCAACCTGAAATGCTTAGTGGATTATACCGTTTAATTCTCGACACACGAAGACATACGTGGTATTGTGAGTTGTGGCGGGAAACTGTCGGGTTTTGGGTATAAAAACGTGAGGTCTGCAAGAACATTCAGGCTGGAGCTCTCAGGAAAGCTACGACGCTCCAACCAACGGCGCTGGTGACACCTTCATTCTCCCACCACATCGGGCGCTTGAAAAGCTGAAGCCCCTGAAAGATTTCACCACCTGATGACTGAGCACCGTTTCCATTTATGAACATGTCTGAGGACCAAGAATTGTTGGTAAGAAGATTGTTTTATGTTTTTTATATAATCCTCTAGCTCTTTTTGAAGTTGCGCTTCTATTAGCGTCATCTCTCAAAGGTTAAATGCTTTTTTATCAGGGATGTAAGCTTTTTTTCCGGCTCAGACTGTCACACTAAGACGAATTAGACCGAAGTCCCGGGCAATGTTCTAACATGTGGTTCTAATTAAGTCTTTCGCTCCTCTGTCAAAAGGTTTTAAGCAATAGATAAAATTAGGTGAAACTCGGGGTGTTTTGAATTAACTGTAACTGCTAGTCAGGAACCGTGAAAGATGCATAAAAAAAAAAAAAGTGTGTGTGTGTGTGTGTGTGTGTGTTTGCGTTTTTTTTTTTGCTTTGCCGGACCCCGTCTGAAAAATGCTCTAGCATGTGGTTCTAATTCAGTCTTTCACGTCGTCGTCAAAAGACTTTTAGTACTGTTACAGCAGCTGGCATTTTAAGCAATAGGAAATATGACATGACTCTCGGTGTGTTTAGATTTTGCACATGCTCTTACCTCAAAGACTATCTGCTCATTGATCCGTGTTTTTAAGTCAAGGACTAGTCCGCCTCCTTGCTTTACAGATCATGATTTAATAACGCCCGAGGTCTTAAATAATGTCACTATATAGCCTGGGGCCAGCGAGCCGGGGTTGAGCTGCGGCTTGAAAAGCAGCTAATTTGACAACTAAGGTCTGGGTCTATTTCTGCGGTCGTGTGTGTGTGTGTGTGTGTGTGTGTGTGTGTGTGTGTACTTTTGTTTGCATGAGCTTGTAAATACGTATAGCGGTGCTTTCAAGTAATTTAATTTAAACCGATATAGGAAATGTGTTACAGCTGTTTGCATTTTTGTCTTCGCAGGAAGTGGCCGAGGCGGCAGACGCACTTTTATTCGACACTGCGCTTGAAGGCCCTAATCCTATCGCAGCCAGTCAAATTTGCGGCTTCAGCGCGCATGCTGGTAAGAATTAATTCTCTTTTCTACTGGTAGTATGTTCTACCATAGACCATGCTGATGTGCGCGTGCTTGTGCGTGTGTGTGTGTGTGTGTGTGTGTGTGTGTGTGCTTGTGTGTGTGTGTGTGTGTGTGTGTGTGTGTGTGTGTGTGTGTGCGTGCTTGCGCTGCCACTCTCAGTCTAGTTGTAGCACTGATGACTATTGAGGACTCTTCCGACTGTTCATTGCTTGAATTAAAATTATGTTTTTTGCTCTTACTTAGATAAAACTGATGATGCAATCTCCATCCAACACGTGCAGCAATCAAATACACAACAACCGGTTGTACAAAGGAGTTCAAGGTTGCCGCCTGACGATCTGAAAAGCAAAGGTCAGAAGCGTAAAGAAGCGAGGCGGCGAGGGCCACCACAAACATTGCAGGGTGGTTTTGGGGGGAGTACTGTTGGGGGGCCTGCATTGCATGAGTTTCCACCGGTGTCTGTAAATGGTGGCGGTTTGAGAAAGAGACACTCTGGCTGTAAAGAAAAGGGTGATCAAAAGCGCAATAGGAAAGCGAATGCTAATGATAACAATTCTGCTACTCTACAGACCTTCCAGGTTTCGAATTCAAACACGCCTACCCCTGGTTGCGTTCTCCCCAGCCGAAATTCAGAACAGATTCTAGGTGTCACAACGCACCCTTGCAGCGATACTCCGGTATTAGTGCACCCCCCACCTACTCCTACCCCCAAGTCTCACTCTCAACCATCAAAGAACTTGCATGCGCAACCAGCAAACGCCATTATTCCCCCCGATGAACAAGAAATAATTTCGCTGCTTGACGATGATGACTGTTGGGGGGAAAACGCGAATGTACCCGTTCAACAAAACAGATCAAAAGCAGGGCCAGCTGTACACGGCGAATGCTCCAAGAACCCACGCTCACAAGGGGGGTGTCACACAGATGTTACAATAGGAGGAGGACCCGCCATCACCAGCCCCCCAGTAAGGTTCGCACCAGGTGCTATTCACCATAATTTAAAGACTGAAATTCCCCACAGTGCTGCAGCAAACGGGGCGTCCGCAGCGGCGCTACAAGCTCCTAGACATAACCCCACACCACCCCTAAACATTACCGCAGTAACATCAGCATGCCACGATATTTTACCTTTAATAACAAACCTTAGGGGAAGCACTCTTAACACAGCATCTATCTGCGAAGCTATTATTTTTGCTTTAAGTAATCGTGATACAGTAGCTCAGATACAAGCCATTAAACGCATCAAAGCTGGCATCGTACGTATACAGCAAAATTTAGAGAAATCACTTTCAGCTGCTTTAGTAACTGCTCAACATCAGCTCGAGTCCTCTGTCTCCTCGCGCGCCATAGATGATGTCCTAAGTGTCAAAAAACCACTTAACGTTGAGATAAAGACACCACTTGACCCCCGCAGTGGGGCTGCTGCTGCTGCTGTTAAAGCTTCACTTCCCAGCGACGCGGCTGTACTTCAGGCAATTTACGCCATTTTTCCCCTAATAAATACCCTAGAAGGATTAGGCTTGAACTCTGCACCCGTCAGTTCATCCGTTTTTAATGTTCTACGTGTACAGGAAGCTTCCGGACATATCGGCGGCATAACAGATGTCAAACTAGCAGTAGAGGACGTGATCCAAAATACTCAGACTTCGCTCGCATCTATTTTAGCAGATGCCCAAGCCAACCTTGATTCCTTGAGTCTCGACTCGGGAAACTGATAATGACCCCCAAAGAGCATAGGTCGCCGAGAAGGTCTGAAACTACAGTCGCCAAACGTAAAGAGAAATGGTTAGCCGCTAAAGTAGTCAGAAATCGGTTAGCCAAAAACCTAAAAAGAGCCAAAAACCATTTGAGAAATATACGCCGTAATATTCAAAGCAACAATGGGTATTTACCACCGAGCCCCACGCAGTTAGAGCAAACACCTCAGAGAACAGCTGTCGCTTGCGATAATTCTAGCATCAGTAACAACCCTGCGCCGGTGTTTTTAGAAAGCGTGCGACAATATCAAAGAGTTATCAAAAAATTTAGAGCTATAGAATTTTATGAAGAATTTCGTTTTGTCAATCTTCATCTCATAGATTCTATTAGACTGGCCCTAGAAGCGGTTATTAACTCTATCCAACTGCTGCTGGACCAAATGGCCCCAGACATAGGCCCCAACGATTATGTACAAATTCGCCTGAGCGGCGGTGGTCTGGCTAACTCTTTTTACACTCGCAGGCTACCGCATCACGACCTAGATGCCTCAGATTTCTTAAACAAAATTGTTGACATGATGAATAGCAATGCAGAGATTCTGGGGTCACAAAGTTTAACACTTGTTGTGACTGTGATAAAAAGTAGGGGCGGCGGTGCCAGACGGGCTCTAAATTCTGTATTGTTTACTAAGATCATTCAAAAGAAACGTCGATGGTTGATTGATTTGAACAACACAGCTGGAAATTTGTGCCTGGCGGGGTGTTTGGCAGGGTTATTGGCTCACGGTCAATCTACGGATAGAACGTTGACAGAGCAGGCACAGTTAATGCACGATGCCCTAAACATCCCCCCAGATACGGATGTCTCTTTGCAAGACATAGAAGCATTTGAAAATTACTTGGGTGTGACGATTAAAGTATTATATCACGAAGGCGGCTGGCGTTATTTCACCAGCGGTACCGCCAACAAATCTAAAATTCTGTTTGTTCTTTTACATGAAAGCCATTTTTACGGTGTGAAAGATATAAAAAAATTCCTCGGCGCTAGGTATTACTGCGAATATTGCCATTCGGCCTATACCCACAAATACAATCACTCGTGCGCAGACTTCTGCAAAGCGTGCGTTACGAACGATTGCCATGACATTGCCAACGATCTCCAAAGGTGTCCGCGGTGTCGACTGTTTTGTCGTTCTTCGGAGTGTTTAGAGCGTCATCGTGCTTTAGCCGTGGCGGGGGAGGTGAGCTGTCTCAGCAAAAAGTTGTGTGATTCGTGCGGTCTCTACGGCCCCGAAAGTCATGAATGCGAAGGCCTTGAATGCGGTGTCTGTAAAGCCCGGGTGTTTTCATTTGATTCACATCTCTGCTTTATGAGCAGACTCAAACCGCCGACCAAAACAAATGATTATATATTCTACGATATGGAGTGCCGTCAGGAAAATATCATTCACGAGCCAAATTATATTTTTGCCAGACATATTAATGGTGAGCCTACTTGGGAGTTTTCAGGTCCTACATGCGTCAATGATTTTATCAACACATTCATTACACCCCGATTTCAAAACTATAGTTTTCTCGCACATTTCTCTAAAGGATATGACTGTTATTTTGTAGTGAAAGCTCTAGTGCTTGAAAAGGTGGCAATGTCACTGATCACTCAGGGAGGAAAGCTCATGTGCGTTACAACCAAAGTACTCAATATCAGGTTTATAGACTCTATAAACTTTTTGCCCATGAAACTCAGTAAACTTCCACAGGCAATGGGTTTCCAAGAGTCTAAAGGGTATTTCCCGCATTACTTTAACACTTTGCAGAACCAAAAATACGTTGGTGCTATGCCCTCAGCAGAATTTTACGGTGTAAACTATATGTCACCCTCTGAGAAAACAGAATTTGTGTCCTGGTATGAATCGAACAAAGATCGGGAGTTTGATTTCCAGAAGGAGCTGTCTCATTACTGCCAACAAGATGTGAACATTTTAAGAGAGGCGTGTATCCGCTTTAGAGAAGGCGTCATTGCCATGTCTAGCAAGCAAATCTTGGTGAACCCGGGTCAGGCCAATGAGTATGCCTATGTTGACTTCATCGACCCCTTTCAGTACATCACTTTAGCTTCAGTCTGCTTGGCGATGTTCAGATTTTGTTTTTTAAAACCTTACACATTAGCGTTGCTACCTCGTGATAATTATCACAGACAGCAAAAGAGATTCTCAACACCCGCTATTCAATGGTTGATGTATTTGGAATACAGTGAAAAAATCACCATCCGTCACGCTTTGAGGGGCGGGGAGCTTAAAATTGGGTCCTATTTTTTAGATGGTTATGCCAATATTGACGGGGTCCCTACTGCCTTTGAATTTAATGGTTGCTTTTTTCACGGCTGTCCAATTTGTTACGCCGGAAACGATTTTAACAAGATGACCGGTTGTACATATGGTCAGTTGCTTAACCGCACAACTATTAAACAGGAGTTTTTAAAAAGACGCGGCTTCAACGTCAGAAGTATTTGGGAACACGCGTGGCGTGAGCAGTTAACATGTAATCTAGATCTGCAGACTTTTATCAAGGATCGTGACTTACCCGAGCCCTTGAAACCGCGTGATTCTCTCTACGGAGGACGAACCAACGCCGTTACTCTTTATCGAAAGGCCTCTGGTGATGAAAAGATTTTTTACTATGATTTTACCAGCTTATACCCCTTTGTTAACAAGACAAAAGTCTACCCTGTGGGACATCCTAAGATCCTTTATAAAGATTTTGGAGCCCCTCAAATGTATTTCGGTCTAATCAGATGTAGAATTCGTCCGCCTAGAGGACTTTTTTTCCCGGTGCTTCCTTACAGATTCGAGGGAAAACTATTATTTACCCTGTGCCGCTCCTGCACAGAAGCCAGACAGACCTTCCGGTGTGATCACTCTGATGACGAACGTGCTCTGACCGGCACCTGGTGCACTGTAGAAGTGAATGTAGCTCTGAAAAAAGGCTATGTGATAGATCGCATTTATGAGATATGGCATTTTGAAAATGTTTCTAGTGATCTGTTTACCGACTACATCAACTTGCACCTTAGAGACAAGCAAGAAGCTTCGGGTTACCCCCAGTGGTGTAGTGATAATGCCGAGAAACAGAAGTACCGGAGGGAATATTTTCAGAAAGAGGGTATTCGATTGCGCTCTAATAAAATCCATGTGAACCCCACTAAAAGACAGATTGCTAAACTGTTTCTCAACTCTCTATGGGGAAAACTGGGGCAGAGAGAAGACCGCTCAGAAACTACTCTAGTGACAGAGCCGGATGAATTTGATCAGTACTTTTTTACTTCCTACTGCGAGGTGTCATCTTGCGAGTTCATAGATGATGATACCGCTTGTGTGTGTTGGCGGTATACCAAAGAACATTACCCGCCTTCATGCAACGCTAACATATTTATTGCCAGTTTCACCACCGCTTATGCTAGATTGGAGTTGTACAAGCTCCTGGAGTTGCTTCAAGACCGCTGTCTTTACCACGACACAGACTCTGTGATTTTTGTGAGCAAAAAGGGCGATGTTAACCCTCCGGTGGGTGACTATCTGGGGGAACTCACTAGCGAAACACCTCCCGATGAACACATCACAGAGTTTGTTTCAGCCGGCCCCAAAACCTACGGTTACCGCTTATCAGGCGGTAAAATCTGCTTGAAGGTGAAGGGGATCACCCTCAATGTTCAGAACCGCGAAAAAGTAAATTTTCAAAACTTAAAAGAGCTGGTCACTCAATATGCCAAGCACGCCGAAAGAGGTGAATGTGTTCCAGAAGATGAAAGCTTAGTAGTGCAGCACCCCTGCATTGTGAGAATTAAAAAACGTTGGGATATTGAGACACGCCCGCTTCGCAAAACGTTGAGGGTTGTATATGATAAGCGCGTTCTTAAAGAGGACTATAAAACCCTGCCCTACGGCTTTTAAGAGTTATGCAGCCTCTGTGTAAACACGGGGCTAGCGAGAAAAAGGACTTTCCGCTTTTGGTGTGTATAGTTTATTAGAGGTTGTTTAAAGTATGGATATTAGATTGCAACATCCGTTCTCATGCATCCTCGCAGGTCCTTCCAATTCTGGTAAAAGTTACTTTGTAAAAAAACTTTTGGAAAATGCGCATCAAATGCTGACCCAGCCACCCACCAACGTAGTGTGGGCCTATTCCTGTTGGCAGCGGCTCTATCAAGAACTCGCGCTAAAGCTTCCACACCTCAAATTTGTCGAGGGGCTCCCCGCCGCCTTAAATGATGACATTTTATTTCCACCCTCTAGTGTTAATATGTTAATTGTAGATGATCTAATGGCCTCTGCTTGTGACAGCGGTGAAATTGAAAAAGCTTTTACTCAGTATGTTCACCATCGTAATCTTAGCATTTTATACATTGTGCAAAACGTCTTCTGCCAAGGTAAGAGCTCACGAACCATCGCTCTGAACACCAAGTACATGGTGCTTTTCAAAAACCCCCGAGACAAGCTTCAAATAACGACTCTAGCCAGACAGATGTACCCGGGTCGCTCTAGTTTCTTTCTAGAAGCCTTTGAGGACGCCACTCAGAGCCCCTATGGGTATCTTTTTGTAGATTTAAACGCCGGCACGCCGGAGGATTACAGATTAAGGACCGGGCTTTTCCCACCGGATCTTCCTGTTGCTTATACTCTAAAAAAGTCCTACCCGGCTATAAAAAGAAGATAAATAAAAAGCAGCGCTCCAGTTTAGAGCTCCAACACACTCATGACCATGTCCAGCCGGATAGCGCGCAATCTAGCTCTTTTAAGACTGTTGGTTTCATCATCCCCACAACAAAGGAAAGCTCTTCTATGCTCCGCGTCTGACGATTTAGTAGCAGCGATATCGGAGATAGCCCTAAATACCTTGAAGGGCAATGTCCCTTTGAGTCCTCAACAGATCCGAGTGCTTAAAAAGAAAAGTAATCTTGTTAAAAAACTGAGCAATAAGAGGATCTCTATTAAAACAAAAAAAAGTCTTGTCAAGCAGTCTGGGGGCTTCATAGGATCGCTGCTAGGCATTGCTATCCCGCTTCTCTCGGGCCTGCTGCGCCGCCGGTGATGGCTCACATTGAAAAAATGTATCTCGTTCCTAAACATCAGCTAGACAGAATGCGGAGTCCCCCAAGCGCCGATACCGACATTAGAAAATCAGCCACGGATCTGTTGGACGCTGAGATGCGCGAAATTCTTCATCGTAGTGATTTACCGGTGCACGAGAAAGCTAAGCTTTATACCGCTATCCTTCAAAAGTATCTGAACTTTGTCCATCATGGTAAAATGGAAAAAGAGGGCCTGACTTTATTCATGCCTGAAAGTCAAGAGCCACCCGTTTCACCGGTCAGAGAGCCAGAATCACACGCCTTTAATCTAGTTAACGAAATCCTTGACAACGTTAACCCCCGGCACAAAAAGAAAGCAGAATTACTTCTTAATAAAATTCATCAAAATAAAGACATCGCTTTCTGGAATGATAAGGGGGAACTTCTTTATAAAGGTAATGTTATACGTGGTTCAAACCTGCATGATTTGATCAGAGGCGCCACCCAAACACACTCTTTTGCAAATAATAAAGCGCCTGTCGGTTGGGATGCCTTCATGCAGAGCCTAGCAGAACTGAACATTCCGACATCGGTGCTAGGAAATGGTGGTCATCGTATCCACTTAGAAGATTTAAAGAACAACGCCGTTGCACCATTTGTTATCCCTTCTCCCCCCGCATCACCATTTTCACTGACCCCTCGAAGAGCACCGACGCTTGCCCTCCGTGATACCGCTGACAATGCTCACGAACCCGTAACAACACACGGCCAAGCACTCCCGCCAAAAAAAAGAAAACACTTCGCGAGATTGCCATGGTTGTCTGTTTAGCACCCGTGACTTATAATAGAGACCTATGCTTTTTACTGGGTAACTAAATATTTTTTTATGTAAATACCTCATCTGTATCACAACATATAGTTTTTGTATAATTTTATGCCCGGTGGCCATACTGCGTATTACTGGTTGATGTTAATACGCTATGGTTTCTTGATTTTTATGTACATCATTTTGTTTTCAGTGTTGATACTGTGATTTATATGCCAAGGTGCATAATGTATTTGCTAACTACGGCTACCTCATTATTCAACTATAAGCTTAAATATGTGAATTCTATATTTATATATGTATTATCGCTATCCGTGATTATTATAAGTTAACAACGATAAGCTGTGATTCCTCTTTTAAAAAATTTATGTAACTTCCGCATATTTGATGTCTGCTGTTGATACTGTGATTCATATGTCTTGGTTTATAATGTATTTGAGAACTACCGCTACCTCACTATTCAACTATAAGCTTGACTATGTGTTTTCTATACTTTACAAATGTTTTATAGCTATCTGTGATTATTACCGGGTACCAAAAATATGCTGTGATTCCTTTTTTAATGTAACTTCCGCAGATTTTATGTGTGCTGTTGATACTGTGATTTATATGCAATGGTGCATATTATATTTGATAACTACCTCTACCTCATTATTCAACTATAAGCTTGATTTTCTTTTTTTTTTCTATTGTCACTAAATGCTGTCAGTATATGTAATTCCATATAATGAAACTGTAATTACATAAAATGTGATTTTCTGTTATGTAAAAAATGGTTTCAATTAAATTGTAAATATTGACCCAAAATAAAACTTCTCCGAGCTTTCATTTTACATTTAATAAAAGCAATTTGTTCTAAAACGCGTTATTATTCTTTTCAATAATGTGATGATGGGAAATGTATAAAATATCATTTTAATTCGTAGCTGCACCCCATATATCCGATTACTGAGCCCCCATAAACACGCCTAAAGCAAGACATGCCCGGGCATGCCTGGTCGATTTATACGTACTGAGTCCCCCATAAACATGCCTAAAGCAAGACATGCCCGGGCATGCCTGGTTGTTTTACACGCTTTATGATTTCATCGCCGTATCATTTTATAAGCCTTGATTCACAAATCCTAACTTATCGTTTTATACGCTTTTTGATTTCATCGCCGTATCATTTTATAAGCCATGATTCACAAAATAACGACCTATAAAACAATAAAATGCTATAATCTTATCAATACGTTATAAGGACCGATTAAAACCCCGATTAAAATCAGACTTGGAACGCGTCCAATATAGACACACGGACCAAAGGGGCGTGGTCAAAGGGGCGTGGCCACCTGTCAAAAAATACATGGTGACGAGTAGTATACAACCTATACTACTTCCGATCTAAGAGAGTTTGTGGAGTAAAAGTGCTGTGTATTGTGTCCAAGAAGATAAGTAGCCGACTGAGTACTGATTAAGGGGTGGTAGAGGTATGCAGGAGGGGTGAGAGAGCGACAAGAGTAACATAAAGGAGAGAATAGAGCATGCGGAGGGAGAGAGAGAAAAGTAGTGGAAGAGGGGAGGGGAAAAGGTGTGAATTGCCTCAATAAAACGGCTGCCCTGCAATTTTACACAATTTAAGGAGAACGACAGCCTCCAGAATAGAGGGGTTTCCAGTACAGGGCAACTGAGACTGCAATTTCTGAATGGGGCACGTTGCGCGCTGACTTTTCTTTGTAGGAGGCACGTTTTCTTTTGAAACATAACGCTGATGCCACAGAAGATAGAAGTTACGCCACTTTGATTGTGTGTGAGGAAAGTTTCAGTGCTCATGTTTAGCAGCAGATAAAATCTGACTGCACGAGAATTCAGATTTTCTGGCTGTGACACACACGTGACTGATTCTGTCCCAGCCCTGCCAGCCTTTCAGAGCTACGGCCCGGGCCTGTTGTGATTATAAATTGGACCCTGAGTGTCCCCATGGAACTGAATAATTATTGAGGGAATTTGTGACTGTGGGTCCTTTTCTGCTGTTAATTTGTGATTCTGGGCAAATAAATTAAACTCCCCATGCCTCACAAATAAATGAATGTGTCTGTCTGTGATGCAACTGGTGCTCACATAAAGCCTCTGATACTTTCTGGTCTAGTTCGTGATATATAAAACTAAAAAAAAAAAACTGTTCAAATGATGCATTGAGAAAAAGGAGGTGTGTCGAATGTCGGTGAATAAAGCGCAGTTGTAACGGATGACGGGGTCTGTATTGATCACTTTGGGTTACTATGAGGTGGCTAATAAAGGGCAAGGCAATGATTTATTTCAGGCCAGTGTGCTGGGGAACGAAAGAGGCTCCACTATGGCCTTTGGTTGCACACAAAATGAATAGGTTCTCCACTGAAATCACCCCAGTCAATATTGTAAATGATGAGTATTGGCAAAAGTGTCTGAAACCGGTGACCTGAAGACTGAAGGTGGGGAGCTGGTTTCTGGCGTGTTAAACGTAATACTCCCCTGTGTTTGGTTTCCAGTTCCCTGGGCAAGGCGGGTATGCACTTTAAACACGTGGGTGCTGCTGAGCTCATGTCCTGGGAAGCTTCTGTTCAGGGCTATTTTTCAGCACCTTGATCCTTTTTCATGTTTTTCATGTTTCCATATTGCCTCTTGGAGTCTTGGTACAGCACTGTGGCTCATAAAAAAAATGCTTCCTTTGATATTACTCAGCAATGCATTGTATCTCGAAGTCTCTTATGAAGCTCTGTGGTTATACTGAATAAGCAGCTAACTATGGTATATGACATCTCTTTATTAATGTTTCAGAAAAGGGAATGCACACCTATTCACAAAGTAGTCCTTAAATTAATCCTCATCTTTCTTTGAAAAGAAAGATGAAGAGGGTTGATTTACGGCAGTGACCCCTGACGAAGGGCCCCAGTAGCCCGAAATGCATTGGGTATTTTAATAAAAGCTGCCTTTGGATGAATAAGATGCGTCAGTACGTGTTATTGTAAAGAGGTCCGGATGGGCACATCAATGACATTAGAAATCTGGAAAATTGGCATGATACTGCACCTGTGGATCAAACTGGAGTTAAGAGGAAAAATGTGCAAGCGAGTGATTACATGTCTTAAAATATGATTAATTGGTTTCAACATTAACTGAGGATTCAAGGATTAGAGTGCTGTGCCTTTGGATTGGGGCGGATGTCGCCCCAAACTGTTATTTATCTCTTTATTAATGTAATAACTGCACTTTCACAATTGCTTTATTAACCTTCTTCCTGCCTCAAATTTGCTTGAAAATGCACCATTTGTCCACTCTTTTTTCAAAAATTTCTCAGGGAAAAAAAAACCCCGAACTCCCCTTACGCTCACTTGCTGCAGTGCAGTATGACAATCATGTTACGCCCACCACTTTCAAATGTCACCAGCTGCCCCTGTGTCCCCCTCTGTGGCTCGGGCTCCCTTAGCTTTGCTTCCTATGAAGCCCCCCCCCCCTCCTTCAGCAGGTGGTGGGGACCACAGTGAGTGGTGGTGATGACGCAAAGGTCAGGCAGGGGCCGCCGGCGGGAAGCACGGTCTAGATAGCCTCCGCCGTTTAAAGAGCATCGTAAGGTTTTGGACGAAAACAACCTCGATAAAGGCAGAATTCCATATTATAACATAGCACACAGGCTTTTTTTAGTGAAATATTAAAAACGAAAGGTGGGGATAAACAAACACCTTGTTATCTGCTTAAAGGAAATTAGAAATGACCAGCGCGCCGAAGGTATTTTTCCTTTTTAAATCTTAAATAAAGTAAGACACTGCAATGAAATAAGTTGGGAAGGGCACCGAGTTCGCGCTATATCGAAAGTGCAAAGAAATGAAATGAAAGTTCTCGCTCCGTCGGCAGAGACTTCTTGTAGGTGTAATGCTACTTGCTGTATTAAGTATGTGGATACAATGACAGAAGCAGCAGAATACCATCGGGCGGCGCACAATGCGAGCACACATTTGTATCCTAGGTGTTTAGAAGCCACGCCCTTAATAACATCGGCCACGCCCCTTTGAGAGACCCTCCCCCCCCCCCCCCCCCCCCCGTTTTTTCATCCCAGTTAAAGCCCTGGACTTAAAGGCACTCTCGCATCACCGGCAGAGACTGGATCAAGGCTTAAACTCCTTTTATTTCTATATTTTGGTACAAACTGCGCAGGTGTTTCTTAGGGTCGTGCGGATGTTTTGTGTGTTTTATTCCACTCCGCCCTAAGGGTTCTCTTCGAGAGATGTCTTCGACTGTAAAGCAACGTCACAAAAGGAATATAATGTTAATTTCATAATTATCGATTTGTTTGGGAGGGGGAGGGGCAAAGGCTGCTACAGTCTAACCGTGACTGTCCCCAAAAGCGGAAATCTTCTTTGGGAGCTGAATCCATACCTCATACTCGGGCATTTACAACATAATTCTGAATGTAACGCTTTTGACACAATTTGCCACATAAAAATTATAGATGTACCTAAAATGTTTCTAGTTCAAATAAAGGAATTCATTTGTGTTTGCCATGGTTTAGGTAAACTTCTTGCAAAATGTATTCCTCCGCGTCCTATATTGTTCGAAGCCTCGACATTGACAGCTTCGCTGAATGGTTTGAGGGTTCTTATTATGAATATATTCATTTTCCAATGAGAAACACAAAATGTATGTCCCAGCCCCCTTTAAAATGTGGACGTTTATATCTCCGGATTGGGTGCGAAATAAACACCTAAACCGACACAATGTATATATGTTTGAATAGACTCGTTTATACATACAATGGAATATATAGGCTGCTCGTACATGATATGTGCTTTTAACACAGGAAACTCGGCCATGGTTTTCGTTTTAAAAAAAGAAATAAGAAAGGCATATGCGTTAGTGCCTAAAATCTTACGCTGGAATCAAACCCCAGCGTTTGCGCTTGATTTACCTGTGTGACCCTCGGCACACCGCTTCTAGTTCGCGCCTTTTCTCTCGTGTCGGACTGAAGCAAGCGACGCTTGGAGAACTGGGTGCCGTGCGGGTAAGTGCACAAAACCCCACTCGATCGTGGTTCTTCACATATAAGAACAATATCGGCGAGGAACAGTCCACAGGTCAAACCGATAAACCGTTATTTCCTATTTCAATATGTTGAAAAGTTTGTTTTTAGGAATGATTTGGATGCTAAATTTATGTACAGATCTGGTCGCGATTTGGCCCACACCGAATGCATTTAAATGTACAGAAAAATGTCTCGTAGTACAAAAAAGTGTCTAAATGGGCGTACCGGGGCCCTGCATGTGGAGACCACCGCCATGTCATCGCTGAAACGGAACACACAGCCCGTGGCTTGTTTTATTTAATAAAATGTAGATTTGGCCCCTGAACGAGGCGCATTGAAGTGTCTGAGCGGCGCCTCGTTCCCACAGCGCTAGCTTTATTTATGGCGCCCAGAACACGCATAGCCCTCACACCGCCCCCCTGCACCCATAGATACGGCGTGCACGGGGTACGAGGGAATAGTATTTTAACACTAAAATAAACATTGTTGTGACATATTTGGAGTTATCTGAGCGCGAACTCCACCCGAAGGCACAAGAGCGGGTCACAGGAACAGCAGTTACCTTACGTGATGTCACGTTAATGGATACGTTTCTCTTAATGCTGGGGGGTGGGAGGGGGGGGTATAGAAGAATCCCACTGCGTTGAGCCCGCACTGAGACGAACTTGGGAGAAAGTTCAGAGGGGGAGAAGAGAAGAAGTGAGAGAGAGCAGGGGAGATTGAGAGGCAAGGGCGATAGCGGATGCAGAGGGGCGAAGAGACTCCCGCCAGCGCTGCTCTCGGTTCCACAGTCGCATCTCTGGCCGCATCACCCACACAGAACAGGTGAAAAGCCATTCACAGCCAGGTATTGCGGTATGTTCCCGAGCCTCTTATCTGGGACGATGGCCGGGCCCTAGATTCTGATCAAAGACCCGCCCCACACACAAGGTCCGGTACCAGCTCCAGGGCAACGGGACTCATTGCACCCAGGGATAAGACTGGCGGGCGGGGCAGGGGTTGGGGGGCGAAAGGTGAATTAGAAGGGGTCTCTACTACGCCCCCCACCCACGCCCCCCCCCCTCCCTCACCTCCTGCTGCTGGGCAGGGGCGATGAGTGGAGTCCGGTGCACAGTCCAGTCCGACCTTACCGCCGTTTCTCTCCAAGTCGGGGCTGCCCGGGTCCCGGAATGCGACCATCTCCAAGTCTGGGGCCGGGTGGTTCCGGGTGCTTCCTTCGTGGTCCGCCTCAAGCCCCCGTGTTCTTGCACCCCGAGCTAGGTGGGCTCCCATGTCAGCGATCTGCGCGGAGCGGACGGTGAGCAAGAAGACCGCTGCTAGCGGACATCAATGGAGACTGACTAAAGGCGACTACATCATCTTAAACATGCGCACAAGTTTGCCAACTCTACTTCCTGGTTCGCGCGCCTGGCGATCGCATGCCCCAGAGAGGATGTCTGCAGAGGCGCAACTAGAGCCAAATTTCGGGGGGGGGGGGGGGGGGGGGCTGAGCAAAAATTTCCGGGGGGGGGGCTGAACTTTAAGCAATAGGCAGAGTGGAGCTGCAGGGGCTCTTAGAAGGGGTGAAACAACAGCAAGGCCTCATTAACATGCAAATGGTCTTTTAAAGACATGTGAAGTGGTCGGGTGCGGCTGCTTTTTTTGCCCGGGAAGGTGTCTCATCCCGGGCTGCCACACACGACGGGGGGGGGGGGGGGGCTGAAGCCCTTTGAGTGCAATGGGTGTTGCGCGCCTGGATGTCTGTATTACTTTCCTCCCAGGGCCGGGATGTGAACGGAAAGCAGCCCTGGTAAATTGTGAAACCAGCACCCATACGCAGCCGTGGCCCGCGGAGAGAGTTCCGTGGCACGGAAAGGCGGGGCGAGGCAGGGTGGGGGGGTTCTAAAAACACCGGAATATGGATAATTGCAGGTAAGTAAATAATTTACTTACCTGCAATTATCCATATTCCGGTGTTTAGAACCCCCCACCCTGCCACTCCCCCGTCCCGCGTTTCCGCCAAACGGAACTCCCTCCACGGGCCGCGGCTGCCCATACGGTGCATGGCGAGCGAGCCTGACCATTGCAAGGCAGTGGTCGAAGTGGGGGAAAAAAATTAGGGGAACTGTGGGCGGAGAATCAGAGGGCGGGAATAACCCAAGGATTGGATCAGTGGGCGGAGCTGTGGCCAGAATGCTGCTTGTCTCTCCATTAGAACCACAGCCGCCCCTGCTGTTTGTCCCTCCCTAAGAACCAGAGCAGCCCCCTGCTGCTTGTCTCTCCATTAGAACCAGAGCCGCCCCCTGCTGCTTGTCTCTCCATTAGAACCACAGCCGCCCCCTACTGCTTGTCTCTCCATAAGAGCCACAGCAGCACCTGCTGCTTGTCTCTCCATAAGAGCCACATCAGCCCCTGCTGCTTGTCTCTCCATAAGAACCACAGCCGCCCCCTGCTGCTTGTCTCTCCATAAGAACCACAGCCGCCCCCTGCTGCTTGTCTCTCCCTAAGAACCACAGCCGCCCCCTGCTGCATCTGTCTCCCCCTAAGAACCACAGCCGCCCCCTGGTGCTTGTCTCTCCATTAGAACCACAGCCGCCCCCTACTGCTTGTCTCTCCATAAGAGCCACAGCAGCCCCTGCTGCTTGTCTCTCCTTAAGAACCTCAGCCGCCCCCTGCTGCTTGTCCCTCCCTAAGATCCACAGCCGCCCCCTGCTGCATCTGTCTCCCCCTAAGATCCACAGCCGCCCCCTGCTGCTTGTCCCTCCCTAAGATCCACAGCAGCCCCTGCTGCTTGTCTCTCCATTAGAACCACAGCCGCCCCTGCTGCTTGTCTCTCCATTAGAACCACAGCTACCCCAGTGACACTGTTGTGTTTCGAAATACCGTTGGGGAGTGTTGAAAATCGTGTTTGCACATTATTATCAAATATATCACTCTCATGCTGTTCTGCATGCGTCTTCAGACATCGCCAGTCGGTGCACATTCAAACAAATGCTCAACTTTAAGAGCCCCTGGAAGCTTGCCCTGACATCTGAAGCGCGAAAATTAATAAAGCAGTAACTATTAGTAGTTATAGATTTTTTTATGAAGGATGTTTATATTTTAGTTGCTCCTGTGTCAGTGGTGTGGGGGGGGATTGTGCATAATTTATCGTCAAATATGTAAAGCAAGGTGCATGGGGGTTATCTTATTGGAGTGGGAGATATGCAGCCACACTTCGGAACCAGTATTCCCCAACAGTTATTCTATGAATAATGAGGTGAGGTTTGAAGACACACACACACACACTGAGGTTTACACACACACACACACTGAGGTTTACACACACACACACACACTGAGGTTTACACACACACACACACACTGAGGTTTACACACACACACACACTGAGGTTTACACACACACACACACTGAGGTTTACACACACACACACACTGAGGTTTACACACACACACACTGAGATTAACACACACACACACACACAGAGGTTTACACACACACACACACACACACACACTGAGGTTTACACACACACACACACACACTGAGGTTTACACACACACACTGAGATTAACACACACACACACACACTGAGGTTTATACACACACACTGAGGTTTACACACACACACACACACTGAGGTTTACACACACACACACACAGAGGTTTACACACACACACACTGAGGTTTACACACACACACTGAGGTTTACACACACACACTGAGGTTTACACACACACACACACACACTGAGGTTTACACACACACACACACAGAGGTTTACACACACACACTGAGGTTTACACACACACACTGAGGTTTACACACACACACACACACACTGAGGTTTACACACACACACAGAGAGGTTTACACACACACACTGAGGTTTACACACACACACACATAGGTTTACACACACACAGAGGTTTACACACACACACACACACACACTGAGGTTTACACACACACACACTGAGGTTTACACACACACACACTGAGATTTACACACACACACTGAGGTTAACACACACACACACACACACACTGAGGTTTACACACACACACACACACACACACACACACACACACACATAGACTCTGAGGTTTACACACACACACGCATGCACACACACAATGAATAACAAGGTTTGAAACACATCCACATACATCACACACACACACAATGAATGAGGTTTGTAACACACACACACATACACATCACACAAAAACACACATGCACACACACATAGACACAATGAAGAATGAGGTTTGAAACACACACATGCAGACACAATGAATAATGAGGTTTGAAACACACACACATACACACACACTTTTTCTATGTCTCCAATGGAATTATCAGGTCTCTGAATACAACAGAGGCTTCACGGGGTTTCCCGCCCAGGCACGAGGTGTCGTTGGTCCCTGGGCCACCGGCAGCCATGGGGCCCCCTCTCTGCCGCCTCGAGCATTGAACGTCCCTTTGCCCCGCCAGTCCGGTAGGTGAATCGGCGCAGAGTGGAACCAAGATGTACTTGACCCCTGCCTTATTGAGCGCCTCGGTGTTTACCTAAAACACAATCGGGCCTGACAAGACAGCCTGCTACCGTGTGACACGGCCCATTCAACAGATAGATGTCCACCACCACACACCACCGCGGCAGCACCACCACACACCACCGCGGCAGCACCACCACACACCACCGCGGCAACACCACCACACACCACTGCGGCAGCATCGCAGCCAGCTTAGGTATTTGTTCGAAAAGCAGAAAAAAACGGCATAGATTAATGTCCGAGGAAGGGAGGGCTGCTTAAAAGAAAGGGTGGGAGTGTTTACATTTGCTGAGTGTCTCGAGGCATCTTTCCTGAAACAACATGTCAGTGGCTCAAACAGAACAACGGGGACAAAAAGTGTGAAATCGAAATATTCCAACACGGTTCGCACTAATTATGTGGTGTGTGTGGCAAACATTCGGAAGACAGCGATACTGTTCATAACGTGAAAAAGACAACGCAAGGTTGCGCAGAAACGCCCCATTAGGCAAGTGACATTTCGAGGAAAGCTGAAACATATTAGTTTCACAAAATATTTACCAATATATTTTAAAAAAAAACCAAATTTGAAGTGTAGTGAAATAATGAACACGGACCACTGGTATAATATTCACAGGACCAACCCAAACAGAAGCTATTGGCATTGTAAATGACAATGCCTAACACCTTTCATTTATGTTTTAAAAACCAACACTAAGTAAAAGACATTGCCATTTACAATGCCAATAGCTCAAACTCTCACAACTGTGAGACCTATTGCATTGCAAATGCTTGTTCTCATGGGAGGGGGGGGGTGAACCGTGGAACTCCCCCTGTAGCAGTGGTCGAAGTGGGCGGGATCGGAAGGGCACGGCGTGCCCCTACTTCTTCACTGAATGGTTTGAGGGTTCCTATTATGAGTATATTCATATTTCAATGAGAAACACAAAATATATGTCCCAGTCCCCTTTAAAATGTGGGCGTTTATATCTCCGGATTGAGTGCGAAAAAAAACACCTAAACCGACACAATGTATATATGTTTGAATAGACTCGTTTATACATACAATGGAATATATAGGCTGCTCGTACATGATATGTGCTTTTAACACAGGAAACTCGGCCATGGTTTTCGTTTTAAAAAAAGAAATAAGAAAGGCATATGCGTTAGTGCCTAAGATCGTACGCTGGAATCAAACCCCAGCGTTTGCGCTTGATTTAACTGTGTGACCCTCGGCACACCGCTTCCAGATCGCGCCTTTTCTCTCGTGTCGGACTGAAGCGAGCGACGCTTGGAGAACTGGGTGTCGTGCGGGTAAGTGCACAAAACCCCACTCGATCGTGGTTCTTCACATATAAGAACAATATCGGCGATGAACAGTCCACAGGTCAAACCGATAAACCGTTATTTCCTATTTCAATATGTTGAAAAGTTTGTTTTTAGGAATGATTTGGATGCTAAATTTATGTACAGATCTGGTCGCGATTTGGCCCACACCGAATGCATTTAAATGTACAGAAAAATGTCTCGTAGTACAAAAAAGTGTTGAAATGGGCGTACCGGGGCCCTGCATGTGGAGACCACCGCCATGTCATCGCTGAAACGGAACACACAGCCCGTGGCTTGTTTTATTTAATAAAATGTAGATTTGGCCCCTGAACGAGGCGCATTGAAGTGTCTGCGCGGCGCCTCGTTCTCACAGCGCTAGCTTTATTTATGGCGCCCAGAACACGCATAGCCCTCACACCGCCCCCCTGCACCCATAGATACGGCGTGCACGGGGTACGAGGGAATATTTATTATTTTATTTTATTATTTTATTTAGCGATTTGTAAAGCGCCTGGTGACCCAAGGGCATCCCCGCGCTGTAAAGAATGTTATCCAGATGAGGGCAAGGAAGAGGGGAGACCTTATTTGGGGAATAGGAGTGTCTTCAGTTTTTTACGAAAAACCAAATAACTGGGTTCCAGTCTAAGGGTACGTGGGAGGGAGTTCCATCCAGTAGCCGCTTGTACAGAAAATCGTCGGCGTCCTGTGCGTGTCCTTTTGAATTTGGGAATATTGGCTAGATGCTCATTCTCGGATCGTAGGGATCTGGGTGCTTTGTCGGGGGTGACCATGTTACTGAGGATCGCAGGGTCAGATCCGTTGATCAGTTTGTAAGCCGTGCACATGGCTTTGAATTCCACCCTTTGGCGCACAGGGAGCCAGTGCAAATCCTTGAGGGCGGGTTTGGCTGACACTCTAGATGGAAGGTTCATGAGCATGCGTGCTGCTGCATTCTGTGTCCGTTGCAGTCTCGTCAAGGTGGCCTCAGGGGCTCCCAGGTAGACCATGTTACTATAATCCAGCCGAGACAGTACTAGCCCCTGGATGAGTAGTTTCCTGGATGTAGGTGGTAGTAAGGGAAGAATCTTGCGGGTAGTGCGCATGAGCCCAAAACAGGTGCCTGTAGTTTTGGCGGCTTGCGTCTTCATGGAGAGCTCGGGTTCAAGCCACACTCCGAGGGTCTTAATTTCGCGCTTTGGGGTAGGGATTTCCCCGAACACGTCTGGCCAGACCGCTGGGGGGATGGTCACCCATTGCTTTCCCAGGAGCATCACTTCGGTCTTTGACCCATTTAGTTTTAATGATGAGTCACACATCCAACCATGGATTTCCGTGAGGCAGTTAGCCAGGTTGTCTGGGTGGTCGTCTAGTTGGGATAGGGAGACGACCAGTTGTGTGTCATCAGCGTAGCTTACTATCTTTATACCGAATGGTGTCACTACGTCCTCAAGAGGGGCCATATATGCATTAAAAAGCGTCGGGCTCAAGGACGATCCCTGAGGGACCCCGCTCGTGAGAGGGAGGGTGGACGAGCGGTGATTGCCATCCCAAACCTGGAACGTGCGCCCGGTGAGGAAGGATTCTATCCAACTGAGTGCGGTCCCGGTGAGCCCTGCTGCCGCGAGTCGATGGAGAAGGACACGATGGTTGACTGTGTCGAAGGCTGCACTGAGGTCCAGGAGGATCACTGCCACTGACCCTCCTGAATCCAGAATGCGCCTCGCCTCCTCGATGACGGCAAGGAGGGCGGTATCTGTGCCGTGACCCGGGCGAAATCCAGTTTGGGATTGCCGCAGAATGTTTTTTGTCTCGAAGAACTGAGATAATTGTCCGTTGACCAATTTCTCGGCTACCTTGCTAATCCCAGGGAGTAGTGATATAGGCCGGTAGTTTGCCATATCTGCTGGGTCGAGCTGGGGTTTTTTAAGGAGTGCTTTTACCACCGCGCTCTTCCAGCTAACAGGAACAGATCCCTGGGCCAGTGAGATGTTGATAAGCTCCATGAGCTTAGGGACGATGACGGGGGGCACGGTGTTGAGGAATCTGATGGGTGCCGGATCCAGAGGTGATCCGCTTTTCATTTTAGCCAAGGTTAGTTCCACCTCGTTACAAGTTACTGGCCTCAATGTCGCAAGTTGGGGGCATATGCTGCTTTCAGTCTGGCTAGGAGGTGGATAGCTGTCCATGTGGCTAGTGGGGCCGAGGGGAGGGAGGGAAGCTAAAATGCAGGCAATTTTGTCATTGAAATAGGTGGCTAGTTCATTACTTCGGTCCACTGGGGGGGAAGTGGAGGAAAGGGAGTTAGGTACTTTCAGCAGCTCTTTTACAATTAGGAAGGATTCCCTGGCAGAATTGGAAGATTCTTTTATCCGGGTGTCGTAGTGGGACGTTTTAGCATGCCTAATGGCAGCTTTGTAGAGTCTAACTGTGTTTTGGTATGCTTCCTTGTTGGCGTGCTGCCAGTCTTTCCTCCATAGCCGTTCGGCTCTTTTACAGTTTTTACGTAGTAGTCGGAGTTCCGGGGTGTACCATGGGGCGGAGCCAGGTTTCCCGTTTTTGTCCTCCCTAGTTCTGAGTGGAAGTACGGAGTCCAGGGAGGTAGTAATCCACTCTCTAAATTTATTATCGGCAACCGCCGGGTCTTCTGCGTATTCAGGGGTGGTAGACTTTAAGTTCCTAGCCCATTCTTCGGTGGGAAGTTTGGACCAGGTCCTGTCTCTGATATAAGTGGGCGGTTTTTGGGGTTTCCTAAAGGTTCCTGGTAGTTGGAAGGAGACTAAAAAGTGATCTGTCCAGGGGAGGGGCAGGGACTCCCTCGCTAGCATCGAGGGGGTGCTTGTGAACACAGGATCCAGCAAATGACCCTTGCTGTGTGTAGCTCCAGAGGTCAGGAGGCGGATGTCAAGGGCCGCCAGATCGGTGATCAGGTCGGCGGCTACCGAGTCTGCAGGGTCCTCGAAATGGATATTCAGATCTCCTACTATCATGAAGTTTGTGATAGAGTGGGCCTGTGTCGTAACAGTATCCAGGAGAGAGCTAGCGAAAGGGCCAGGATAGCCGGGGGGGCGGTATACCAGGACTCCTGTCAGTGAGTTAGTCGGGTCTAGTTTGATTGTAAACTGTAGGCTTTCAGAGTCAGGGATGTGCACTTCACTAGATTTGCAGTGAAGGTAGTCCCTGTGAATAATAGCAACACCACCACCTCTGCCTAAGGGGCGGGGTAGGGACTGAATGAGGAAGCCAGGCGGGGTAGCTAACACCATGTCTGACTCCGAATGTGGGGCGAGCCAAGTTTCCGTGAGGAAGAGGATGTCTAACTCCTGATCTTCTATGAGATGGTTGATCAGCGTCGCGTGTTTGGGGAGTGAGCGACAATTCAACGATGCCAGATTGAGGGCTGCGGGCTTGTGGGGGCTTGTAGGTAGTTTGAGCTGGACTAGCTGGCAGAGGGAACAGCGGGTGAAATGTCCATTTGGGTCATGAGCATATTCACAGGAGGAGGCGGTGGGAGGTCTGAGACTTAGAAGCTCCCGTCGTGAATAGCTTACCCTGGGGGCGGCTTTGTCCGGTAAGGGTTCTGGCCCTAGGCCCGGTCGTGCGCGGACGAGCGCAGACGAGCTTGCCTTAAGCGCGCCTTCGGCGCGCCATCGTCGCGCCCGCTGCGCACGTCCGCTGCGCTTCCGGCAGGGGATCATGCTTTGTAGTGAGTGTACTGGGCGTCGGGGGGGGGCGTGGCCAGCAGAGGTGGGCGTGGCTCGTGGCTCCCTCGACCAGGTAATGGCGGCAGAAGCGAGCGTTTGGGCCGGAGATGGCGATTCAATCTGCTGCTCTGTGGGGAATTAGGTAAGTGCCAGGGGTGGGAGCGGTAGTGCAGGAGTGTCTAAAAACACAATATACACAGCTAAAATACAATTTTTTTTAAAGCGCGGCTCCCGGCTTCTCGCCTCAGGAGTGTCTCATTCAGTAGTGCGGCGCTAGTAGTCAGCGCGCTCTATTTATACCTGAGAGGGGGGGGCGTGACCAGCAGAGGTGGGCGTGGCTTGTGGCTCCCTCGACCAGGTAATGGCGGCAGAAGCGAGCGTTTGGGCCGGAGATGGCGATTCAATCTGCTGCTCTGCGGGGAATTAGGTAAGTGCCAGGGGTGGGAGCGGTAGTGCAGGAGTGTCTAAAAACACAATATACACAGCTAAAATACAATTTTTTAAAAAGCGCGGCTCCCGGCTTCTCGCCTCAGGAGTGTCTCATTCAGTAGTGCGGCGCTAGTAGTCAGCGCGCTCTATTTATACCTGAGAGGGGGGGCGTGGCCAGCAGAGGTGGGCGTGGCTCGTGGCTCCCTCGACCAGGTAATGGCGGCAGAAGCGAGCGTTTGGGCCGGAGATGGCGATTCAATCTGCTGCTCTGCGGGGAATTAGGTAAGTGCCAGGGGTGGGAGCGGTAGTGCAGGAGTGTCTAAAAACACAATATACACAGCTAAAATACAATTTTTTAAAAAGCGCGGCTCCCGGCTTCTCGCCTCAGGAGTGTCTCATTCAGTAGTGCGGCGCTAGTAGTCAGCGCGCTCTATTTATACCTGAGAGGGGGGGCGTGGCCAGCAGAGGTGGGCGTGGCTTGTGGCTCCCTCGACCAGGTAATGGCGGCAGAAGCGAGCGTTTGGGCCGGAGATGGCGATTCAATCTGCTGCTCTGCGGGGAATTAGGTAAGTGCCAGGGGTGGGAGCGGTAGTGCAGGAGTGTCTAAAAACACAATATACACAGCTAAAATAAAAAAAAATTAAAAAGCGCGGCTCCCGGCTTCTCGCCTCAGGAATGTCTCATTCAGTAGTGCGGCGCTAGTAGTCAGCGCGCTCTATTTATACCTGAGAGGGGGGGGCGTGGCCAGCAGAGGAGGGCGTGGCTCGTGGCTCCCTCGACCAGGTAATGGCAGCAGAAGCGAGCGTTTGGGCCGGAGATGGCGATTCAATCTGCTGCTCTGCGGGGAATTAGGTAAGTGCCAGTGGTGGGAGCGGTAGTGCAGGAGTGTCTAAAAACACAATATACACAGCTAAAATACAATTTTTTAAAAAGCGCGGCTCCCGGCTTCTCGCCTCAGGAGTGTCTCATTCAGTAGTGCGGCGCTAGTAGTCAGCGCGCTCTATTTATACCTGAGAGGGGGGGCGTGGCCAGCAGAGGTGGGCGTGGCTTGTGGCTCCCTCGACCAGGTAATGGCGGCAGAAGCGAGCGTTTGGGCCGGAGATGGCAATTCAATCTGCTGCTCTGCGGGGAATTAGGTAAGTGCCAGGGGTGGGAGCGGTAGTGCAGGAGTGTCTAAAAACACAATATACACAGCTAAAATACAATTTTTTAAAAAGCGCGGCTCCCGGCTTCTCGCCTCAGGAGTGTCTCATTCAGTATTTTAACACTAAAAATAAACATTGTTGTTACATATTTGGAGTTATCTGAGTGCGAACTCCACCCGAAGGCACAAGAGCGGGTCACAGGAACAGCAGTTACCTTACGTGATGTCACGTTCAGTGGCGGCTGGTGACATTTGAATGTGGTAGGGCGCAAAAGTTGCGATGAGTGCACAGTGGCGAGCGAGCGTAGCAAGTGAGCCCGATTGGCATAAGAGGGGTTCTGGTAGGTGCTGTGGAGAATAGTGACTTGTATATGTTTAGTGGTACAAGGTTGTAGTCTGCTACAGTAAGCACTTTGAGTGACCATGCAAGTCATTATTTTAAAATTTGATTACACTCAGTATAAAATGGACTACTACAGAAGTTACAAAACTGTTTAAGATAAAAAGTGTTACCAAAATATAGATATTTTTTTGCAGAGGACAGTTTTTTATAGCGGTCTTTTAAAAGCACACACTTCACAGTTTAGCTGGTAGCTGGTAGCACCTTACAATACCCCTAAAAAAAAAAATGACGGTGTATTAGGAATGTATTCCATCAATTAAAGTCAATACCTTCCAGGCACCCTTTACATTTGCTTATTGACCAGTTGCGCACATTTACATTTCTTTCTGGGAAACAGGCAAACTGGCAAGAATGCTTGTTTTAGTTGTGTGCTGTCCCTTGGTTTCAAGGCAGAGGGAGACCCCTGCCTTACACTGCCGCTGAAGAATTTCAAATGGGGCCCTTCAGATTCCCCCTGCCTATCGCAGTTTTTGCACCGTTGTGCAAACAACGTTTGGCGGTCATTATGCGCACAAAGAGGGGAGTGAGATGACGAGACTGCTGTGATATCTTGCTCGCAGTGTCCTCACTCGGCCTGTGCAAAATATGAAGGTATGAAGCACAATTCCTAATACGGATACCTGTGCGCAAGTCACGATGCACGCACACTGACGCCGAAACACACAGGCATGCAGCGGTGTGTAGACCGAGAAATCAAATGCACACACGACAAGACTTGCCATCAAACGGATCTGAGCCACAGGCTGCAATCCTAGAAACACAAGGTTTCTGAAGCCTTTGAACCAATAAAGAAGTACTGTGGAATTGCAGCTGATTTTTCACCTCTCTCATTAACATAGGTTTGAGCATGCTTTCAACAGTACATAACAACCAATAGCTATGACGCCGATATTAATTTACATCACAGAGATGCCGAAATCTAATGTTAAAGTACACTATTTCCTGATTAACAAGAGAATGGTACCGCAGTATAAATACAGTTTTGAAAATCATCGAATTGTTCATATTTTTATTGTGGGAGCGAGACAACCGTAAGATGTTACTTTCACCTCGCAGTCTTCTTTTGGCCACTCAACTGTTTGTGCACGGTGACGTGTTCAATGGTGGAGCTGAAAGCCTGCACCCGCGCGGTGACGTGTTCAATGGTGGAGCTGAAAGCCTGCACCCGCGCGGTGACGTGTTCAATGGTGGAGCTGAAAGCCTGCACCCGCGCGGTGACGTGTTCAATGGTGGAGCTGAAAGCCTGCACCCGCGCGGTGACGTGTTCAATGGTGGAGCTGAAAGCCTGCACTCGTGAGCCACAGAAACCTACACATCGAATACATTCAAATGTATATGCACCGTGTCAGCCCGAAACTCACACATAGACACACTTAACCTGATAGCAAATCCCACCGCATGTACAAACACATAAAGCTTTCTTTGCACGCATTTCAAACATGTTGCACACTCGCATACCAAGCTCAAAATACTGCGTCAGCCACACATCTATACTGGACAGGTCGCGCTCACCTAAATCACGACACTACCTCATAGACTCGTAGTGTAGATGTGTTCCAGTTCAGGGACCATAAACTAGATGAGTTAAAAACCTCAGCCACTTACTTAAGCCTCTTATCGTATTACACAATACACGCGCCAAGTGCTTACTTATGTTTATTTAAATATGGAATTCATTTACTTTGGTTTTAAAAGAATAATGCATCTGTTTTTCGCGCTGACCAGGCTGATTCATTTATTTTAATTAGCCCATTTTACTTCTCTGTATTATGCTACGACCTCTGCTGGAGGTAGCAGAGGCCATAGAAGAAACTAAACACCTGGGGGGAAAGGCTGGCTGGCTGGCAGGACAGGAGAGGCGACTTACCCTTGAAAGGAGGCTAAGTAGAAATAACATGACCATTCAATTAACTTTCATTTTCTCAAACTCTGTGCACTCCTTTTGTTTTTAAAACAAATTCTGCAGCACAATAAACATTACGTAACTGAAATAAAAGCTACTTTTATTTGCAGGCTGAGTCAGAGGGGTGGGCTAGAGGTGCATTTTAGCTGCACTGGCTCCGTAGCTCGTCTTCTTTGAACTCGAAGGCCTGTTCCTCTCTAATCTGTGTTAGCCGAGCTCCTCCTGTGGCAGAGCGGCTCAGGCTGGCACTGGAGTTGTTGGAGGCTGGAGAGCTTGGAAGGCCCAGGCAGTAATCCAAAATGCTCCGTTCAGGGTGAGACAACTAGCGTCCTGTTCTGGGCCATTGATTTAGTAAAATGTGCCGCTTGGTTCTTTTCTTCGATTCGAAACACACGCACACGCTGCTGGGACGTTACTTCAGTAGCCCCAGCCCGCCAATCAAAGTAAGCAACAGCAGTTGCAGACGCCAGCAGTGACACGCCCAGCCTTTCGTTATCTACATAATCCCCCCCCCCACACACACACACACCCCCCCCCCACAGGTCATTTACTTTAATGCCAATGCTCCGACACGCCCTCGGCCATTTCAAAGAGCGCCCAAATGGAATTCTTAATCTCGAAAGGAAACATCGCCACGCCCCCCACTATTGACCTCACATTTCAAGCTTATGCTTGCAGGGCGAGCAAGACCTCGCCCGGCCAAGTGTAGGATCGTCACAGGTCATTCGTTCAGACACTGTCACTTACCCCTCAGAAAAACAAATATTCAGACACATTTCAAACGTAGATTTTATTTGAAGCTGCCCAGTGTTGTTTTTCATCCTCTTCTTCTTTCTCCCAAAAGTTGGGAGGGCAGCGCCCATTTCGACCATCAATGCCAGCCGCCCGTGCTGCTAAGCTCTCAGATTCACCCGCTGACATGTTGCGATATTAAACTGTAAAAATAATCTAAAATCACTCCGCTAAAGTCCTCTGTCCCCCTCTTATCCCGGTTTGCAGGGTGGACGGTCTACGGCACAGACCCAACCCGCTCGGCTCCTTCACCAGGGCCGTCCGTCCAACTCTGACAAGTTCTTGTGGTGTAAAGCTGCTCTTGTGTGTTGTTTATTTGTATGTACAACTGGTAAAGAGTGAAGGGTGGGCTTCAGTGCGCTGTACACTGTCTAGGTCCGAGTATCCAATCACAGAACAACGTTTAACATGAAACGAAAGTAGAAAGAGTTACATTTATTTTTACGATTGCGTCAGAAAAGAGCCTTGGCAAAGCCAACAGGCCTGGTTTTACATTGCTCACCCACGCAAACGTAGCAGTGCACGCGCGCACTTTAGTGCGTTCACACACAACACGCCTCGATTCCCTTCCGCGGCCGAACATCACTTGACAAGTCCCTGAGTCCCTGTGCTATAAACATGACATTTCTTCCCGCTCTCTGTCCCCGAATCTCTCAGCTTCTGCCCCTCACTCCACCGTTTCAGAGACGTCGACTGCACGCGCACCGCCCCCACCCCCACAAGAACATTTGCACCGACGCAAAAACCACAATAATTT
>NW_028188466.1:0-34883 GCF_964204655.1 Triturus cristatus
ATGCGGTTGTTTGGGAGGGTATTTTGGGGTGTTCCCTATTTTTGGAATGTGTTTAAGGGGTTGGGAGGTATGTTGGGAATGTCTAGTTATTGAGAAAAATAGTAGTTTGCTCGTAGGTTGAGGGGAAATGCGAATTTGGGCCTGTTTTCAAGGTGCACTTTCGTGCCATTGGCTAACATTGCCGGTACTGCGTTATTGCAGATGAAAGCCACAAGAGGGCGACTTATATGTGGATTCCAGGGTTTAGGGCTCAGGGCAAGTGTGTGGGAATTGGGATAAGGGTGGAAGGGTTGTTGTGAGTGTTTAGGGGTGAGAGTGAGGGTGGAAGGCTTGTGTTTTAGGGCTGGGGATTAGGGCTTAGGGCCAGGCTTTAGGGTTCGGGGCTCCCTGCTAGGGCTTAGGGCTGCGGGCTAGGGCTGCAGGCTCGGGGATTAGGGCTTAGGGCCAGGCTTTAGGGTTCGGGACTGGGTTTCAGGGTTTAGGGCAGGGAAGGAGGGTAGTTTGTAGGACTGGAGACTAGGGTTTAGGGTTCGTGTGTAAGACTAGGCTTTAGGGTTTAGGGCTGGGATGTTAGGGCTTAGAGCTGGGACGTAGGGCTTAGGGCTCAGGACGGGTCTTTAGGGCTCCGGACTAGGGTTTGGGGCTTGGGAATAGGGTTTAAGGCTGGGGACTAGGGTATGAGGGTAGGGTTGAGGCTTGTTTCTAGGGTTTAGGGGAGTGTGCGTCGTTGCGGTTAGGTGTTTAGGGTTCAGAGGAGTGTGTAGGGTTAGGAGGTAGGGTTGGGGAGGTGTCTAGGGTTAGGAGGTAGGGTTGGGAAGGTGTCTAGGGCTTAGGGTTGGAATTGCTAGGGTTTCCCCGAGTCTAGGGCTCAGGGCTCGATTCAGTTTCGCCAATATTGGTGTTTTGGAAGGGTTTGTGTTGGTCTGGCTGGGTTGGGGTTGGTCCGATTTGGCTGGATTTGGTTTGGACTTGTGTGGTTTGGTGTTGGGAAGGTTTTCCAGTGGTTTGGCAAAAATCGATCCAGATTTGGCTGATTTTGGGGTGATTTTGCGTGTTTGCGGGGGGCGCGTGTTTGCCGCAAAAGTCGTACCCCTTCCACTGGATGGATTTGTGTAATTCTTGCTGAGATTCTTCATAATCGCTGGAACTAATGTCCCAGTGAGTTTCAAGAGGATCGAAGTAGGGGAAGTGCGAAAAAAGCACTTTTTGAGTGATGGCCTGAATCGCCATGTTATCCAATGGGCGTTTTTGGGGTGGTGGAGAAGTGGTTTTAAGGGTGTTCCACTTGCTCCAGAGGAACGGGGCTGCTGTGAGTGGTAGGGAGGGGGAATTCATGGGTGTGCAGGAAGATTGGGAGGAATCGATCGATGGGAAGGGTGTTTTTCGTGAAAGTCGAGGAAGGAAGGAGCTGCCATAGGAGCCCATGTTAAATGTGAGTGTTTACATGTTTTTGGGGTTCGATTGCAGGGTGTTCCAGGTGGTTCCAAGTGGATGTAGTTAGCTGGGATCAGAGGTGGGAAAGTCTAATTTTGTTTGCAAGTGTTTTGAAGAAAATTCATGGAGGGGAAGGGGTGTTTTGGGCCTAGTTTGAAAGTGCATTTTGGACGCGACTTTAGGCCTTATGCGAGGTCGCGGTAATGCACGTTTTTGGGGTGGTATGTTGGGGTGTTCTAGGTTTTTGGGAAGGAGTTTAGGGGTGTGGGAGCAATGTTGGGAATGTCTAGTTTCTGGGAAAAATAGCAGTTTGGTTGTAGGTGGAGGGGAAAGGGTACTTTTGGCCTGTTTTGTAAGTGTACTTTCGTGCCATTGGCTAACATTGGCTGGCCCAGAGGTCGCGGTAATGCGGTTGTTTGGGAGGGTATTTTGGGGTGTTCCCTATTTTTGGGAATGTGTTTAAGGGGTTGGGAGGTATGTTGGGAATGTCTAGTTATTGAGAAAAATAGTAGTTTGCTCGTAGGTTGAGGGGAAATGCGAATTTGGGCCTGTTTTCAAGGTGCACTTTCGTGCCATTGGCTAACATTGCCGGTACTGCGTTATTGCAGATGAAAGCCACAAGAGGGCGACTTATATGTGGATTCCAGGGTTTAGGGCTCAGGGCAAGTGTGTGGGAATTGGGATAAGGGTGGAAGGGTTGTTGTGAGTGTTTAGGGGTGAGAGTGAGGGTGGAAGGCTTGTGTTTTAGGGCTGGGGATTAGGGCTTAGGGCCAGGCTTTAGGGTTCGGGGCTCCCTGCTAGGGCTTAGGGCTGCGGGCTAGGGCTGCAGGCTCGGGGATTAGGGCTTAGGGCCAGGCTTTAGGGTTCGGGACTGGGTTTCAGGGTTTAGGGCAGGGAAGGAGGGTAGTTTGTAGGACTGGAGACTAGGGTTTAGGGTTCGTGTGTAAGACTAGGCTTTAGGGTTTAGGGCTGGGATGTTAGGGCTTAGAGCTGGGACGTAGGGCTTAGGGCTCAGGACGGGTCTTTAGGGCTCCGGACTAGGGTTTGGGGCTTGGGAATAGGGTTTAAGGCTGGGGACTAGGGTATGAGGGTAGGGTTGAGGCTTGTTTCTAGGGTTTAGGGGAGTGTGCGTCGTTGCGGTTAGGTGTTTAGGGTTCAGAGGAGTGTGTAGGGTTAGGAGGTAGGGTTGGGGAGGTGTCTAGGGTTAGGAGGTAGGGTTGGGAAGGTGTCTAGGGCTTAGGGTTGGAATTGCTAGGGTTTCCCCGAGTCTAGGGCTCAGGGCTCGATTCAGTTTCGCCAATATTGGTGTTTTGGAAGGGTTTGTGTTGGTCTGGCTGGGTTGGGGTTGGTCCGATTTGGCTGGATTTGGTTTGGACTTGTGTGGTTTGGTGTTGGGAAGGTTTTCCAGTGGTTTGGCAAAAATCGATCCAGATTTGGCTGATTTTGGGGTGATTTTGCGTGTTTGCGGGGGGCGCGTGTTTGCCGCAAAAGTCGTACCCCTTCCACTGGATGGATTTGTGTAATTCTTGCTGAGATTCTTCATAATCGCTGGAACTAATGTCCCAGTGAGTTTCAAGAGGATCGAAGTAGGGGAAGTGCGAAAAAAGCACTTTTTGAGTGATGGCCTGAATCGCCATGTTATCCAATGGGCGTTTTTGGGGTGGTGGAGAAGTGGTTTTAAGGGTGTTCCACTTGCTCCAGAGGAACGGGGCTGCTGTGAGTGGTAGGGAGGGGGAATTCATGGGTGTGCAGGAAGATTGGGAGGAATCGATCGATGGGAAGGGTGTTTTTCGTGAAAGTCGAGGAAGGAAGGAGCTGCCATAGGAGCCCATGTTAAATGTGAGTGTTTACATGTTTTTGGGGTTCGATTGCAGGGTGTTCCAGGTGGTTCCAAGTGGATGTAGTTAGCTGGGATCAGAGGTGGGAAAGTCTAATTTTGTTTGCAAGTGTTTTGAAGAAAATTCATGGAGGGGAAGGGGTGTTTTGGGCCTAGTTTGAAAGTGCATTTTGGACGCGACTTTAGGCCTTATGCGAGGTCGCGGTAATGCACGTTTTTGGGGTGGTATGTTGGGGTGTTCTAGGTTTTTGGGAAGGAGTTTAGGGGTGTGGGAGCAATGTTGGGAATGTCTAGTTTCTGGGAAAAATAGCAGTTTGGTTGTAGGTGGAGGGGAAAGGGTACTTTTGGCCTGTTTTGTAAGTGTACTTTCGTGCCATTGGCTAACATTGGCTGGCCCAGAGGTCGCGGTAATGCGGTTGTTTGGGAGGGTATTTTGGGGTGTTCCCTATTTTTGGGAATGTGTTTAAGGGGTTGGGAGGTATGTTGGGAATGTCTAGTTATTGAGAAAAATAGTAGTTTGCTCGTAGGTTGAGGGGAAATGCGAATTTGGGCCTGTTTTCAAGGTGCACTTTCGTGCCATTGGCTAACATTGCCGGTACTGCGTTATTGCAGATGAAAGCCACAAGAGGGCGACTTATATGTGGATTCCAGGGTTTAGGGCTCAGGGCAAGTGTGTGGGAATTGGGATAAGGGTGGAAGGGTTGTTGTGAGTGTTTAGGGGTGAGAGTGAGGGTGGAAGGCTTGTGTTTTAGGGCTGGGGATTAGGGCTTAGGGCCAGGCTTTAGGGTTCGGGGCTCCCTGCTAGGGCTTAGGGCTGCGGGCTAGGGCTGCAGGCTCGGGGATTAGGGCTTAGGGCCAGGCTTTAGGGTTCGGGACTGGGTTTCAGGGTTTAGGGCAGGGAAGGAGGGTAGTTTGTAGGACTGGAGACTAGGGTTTAGGGTTCGTGTGTAAGACTAGGCTTTAGGGTTTAGGGCTGGGATGTTAGGGCTTAGAGCTGGGACGTAGGGCTTAGGGCTCAGGACGGGTCTTTAGGGCTCCGGACTAGGGTTTGGGGCTTGGGAATAGGGTTTAAGGCTGGGGACTAGGGTATGAGGGTAGGGTTGAGGCTTGTTTCTAGGGTTTAGGGGAGTGTGCGTCGTTGCGGTTAGGTGTTTAGGGTTCAGAGGAGTGTGTAGGGTTAGGAGGTAGGGTTGGGGAGGTGTCTAGGGTTAGGAGGTAGGGTTGGGAAGGTGTCTAGGGCTTAGGGTTGGAATTGCTAGGGTTTCCCCGAGTCTAGGGCTCAGGGCTCGATTCAGTTTCGCCAATATTGGTGTTTTGGAAGGGTTTGTGTTGGTCTGGCTGGGTTGGGGTTGGTCCGATTTGGCTGGATTTGGTTTGGACTTGTGTGGTTTGGTGTTGGGAAGGTTTTCCAGTGGTTTGGCAAAAATCGATCCAGATTTGGCTGATTTTGGGGTGATTTTGCGTGTTTGCGGGGGGCGCGTGTTTGCCGCAAAAGTCGTACCCCTTCCACTGGATGGATTTGTGTAATTCTTGCTGAGATTCTTCATAATCGCTGGAACTAATGTCCCAGTGAGTTTCAAGAGGATCGAAGTAGGGGAAGTGCGAAAAAAGCACTTTTTGAGTGATGGCCTGAATCGCCATGTTATCCAATGGGCGTTTTTGGGGTGGTGGAGAAGTGGTTTTAAGGGTGTTCCACTTGCTCCAGAGGAACGGGGCTGCTGTGAGTGGTAGGGAGGGGGAATTCATGGGTGTGCAGGAAGATTGGGAGGAATCGATCGATGGGAAGGGTGTTTTTCGTGAAAGTCGAGGAAGGAAGGAGCTGCCATAGGAGCCCATGTTAAATGTGAGTGTTTACATGTTTTTGGGGTTCGATTGCAGGGTGTTCCAGGTGGTTCCAAGTGGATGTAGTTAGCTGGGATCAGAGGTGGGAAAGTCTAATTTTGTTTGCAAGTGTTTTGAAGAAAATTCATGGAGGGGAAGGGGTGTTTTGGGCCTAGTTTGAAAGTGCATTTTGGACGCGACTTTAGGCCTTATGCGAGGTCGCGGTAATGCACGTTTTTGGGGTGGTATGTTGGGGTGTTCTAGGTTTTTGGGAAGGAGTTTAGGGGTGTGGGAGCAATGTTGGGAATGTCTAGTTTCTGGGAAAAATAGCAGTTTGGTTGTAGGTGGAGGGGAAAGGGTACTTTTGGCCTGTTTTGTAAGTGTACTTTCGTGCCATTGGCTAACATTGGCTGGCCCAGAGGTCGCGGTAATGCGGTTGTTTGGGAGGGTATTTTGGGGTGTTCCCTATTTTTGGGAATGTGTTTAAGGGGTTGGGAGGTATGTTGGGAATGTCTAGTTATTGAGAAAAATAGTAGTTTGCTCGTAGGTTGAGGGGAAATGCGAATTTGGGCCTGTTTTCAAGGTGCACTTTCGTGCCATTGGCTAACATTGCCGGTACTGCGTTATTGCAGATGAAAGCCACAAGAGGGCGACTTATATGTGGATTCCAGGGTTTAGGGCTCAGGGCAAGTGTGTGGGAATTGGGATAAGGGTGGAAGGGTTGTTGTGAGTGTTTAGGGGTGAGAGTGAGGGTGGAAGGCTTGTGTTTTAGGGCTGGGGATTAGGGCTTAGGGCCAGGCTTTAGGGTTCGGGGCTCCCTGCTAGGGCTTAGGGCTGCGGGCTAGGGCTGCAGGCTCGGGGATTAGGGCTTAGGGCCAGGCTTTAGGGTTCGGGACTGGGTTTCAGGGTTTAGGGCAGGGAAGGAGGGTAGTTTGTAGGACTGGAGACTAGGGTTTAGGGTTCGTGTGTAAGACTAGGCTTTAGGGTTTAGGGCTGGGATGTTAGGGCTTAGAGCTGGGACGTAGGGCTTAGGGCTCAGGACGGGTCTTTAGGGCTCCGGACTAGGGTTTGGGGCTTGGGAATAGGGTTTAAGGCTGGGGACTAGGGTATGAGGGTAGGGTTGAGGCTTGTTTCTAGGGTTTAGGGGAGTGTGCGTCGTTGCGGTTAGGTGTTTAGGGTTCAGAGGAGTGTGTAGGGTTAGGAGGTAGGGTTGGGGAGGTGTCTAGGGTTAGGAGGTAGGGTTGGGAAGGTGTCTAGGGCTTAGGGTTGGAATTGCTAGGGTTTCCCCGAGTCTAGGGCTCAGGGCTCGATTCAGTTTCGCCAATATTGGTGTTTTGGAAGGGTTTGTGTTGGTCTGGCTGGGTTGGGGTTGGTCCGATTTGGCTGGATTTGGTTTGGACTTGTGTGGTTTGGTGTTGGGAAGGTTTTCCAGTGGTTTGGCAAAAATCGATCCAGATTTGGCTGATTTTGGGGTGATTTTGCGTGTTTGCGGGGGGCGCGTGTTTGCCGCAAAAGTCGTACCCCTTCCACTGGATGGATTTGTGTAATTCTTGCTGAGATTCTTCATAATCGCTGGAACTAATGTCCCAGTGAGTTTCAAGAGGATCGAAGTAGGGGAAGTGCGAAAAAAGCACTTTTTGAGTGATGGCCTGAATCGCCATGTTATCCAATGGGCGTTTTTGGGGTGGTGGAGAAGTGGTTTTAAGGGTGTTCCACTTGCTCCAGAGGAACGGGGCTGCTGTGAGTGGTAGGGAGGGGGAATTCATGGGTGTGCAGGAAGATTGGGAGGAATCGATCGATGGGAAGGGTGTTTTTCGTGAAAGTCGAGGAAGGAAGGAGCTGCCATAGGAGCCCATGTTAAATGTGAGTGTTTACATGTTTTTGGGGTTCGATTGCAGGGTGTTCCAGGTGGTTCCAAGTGGATGTAGTTAGCTGGGATCAGAGGTGGGAAAGTCTAATTTTGTTTGCAAGTGTTTTGAAGAAAATTCATGGAGGGGAAGGGGTGTTTTGGGCCTAGTTTGAAAGTGCATTTTGGACGCGACTTTAGGCCTTATGCGAGGTCGCGGTAATGCACGTTTTTGGGGTGGTATGTTGGGGTGTTCTAGGTTTTTGGGAAGGAGTTTAGGGGTGTGGGAGCAATGTTGGGAATGTCTAGTTTCTGGGAAAAATAGCAGTTTGGTTGTAGGTGGAGGGGAAAGGGTACTTTTGGCCTGTTTTGTAAGTGTACTTTCGTGCCATTGGCTAACATTGGCTGGCCCAGAGGTCGCGGTAATGCGGTTGTTTGGGAGGGTATTTTGGGGTGTTCCCTATTTTTGGGAATGTGTTTAAGGGGTTGGGAGGTATGTTGGGAATGTCTAGTTATTGAGAAAAATAGTAGTTTGCTCGTAGGTTGAGGGGAAATGCGAATTTGGGCCTGTTTTCAAGGTGCACTTTCGTGCCATTGGCTAACATTGCCGGTACTGCGTTATTGCAGATGAAAGCCACAAGAGGGCGACTTATATGTGGATTCCAGGGTTTAGGGCTCAGGGCAAGTGTGTGGGAATTGGGATAAGGGTGGAAGGGTTGTTGTGAGTGTTTAGGGGTGAGAGTGAGGGTGGAAGGCTTGTGTTTTAGGGCTGGGGATTAGGGCTTAGGGCCAGGCTTTAGGGTTCGGGGCTCCCTGCTAGGGCTTAGGGCTGCGGGCTAGGGCTGCAGGCTCGGGGATTAGGGCTTAGGGCCAGGCTTTAGGGTTCGGGACTGGGTTTCAGGGTTTAGGGCAGGGAAGGAGGGTAGTTTGTAGGACTGGAGACTAGGGTTTAGGGTTCGTGTGTAAGACTAGGCTTTAGGGTTTAGGGCTGGGATGTTAGGGCTTAGAGCTGGGACGTAGGGCTTAGGGCTCAGGACGGGTCTTTAGGGCTCCGGACTAGGGTTTGGGGCTTGGGAATAGGGTTTAAGGCTGGGGACTAGGGTATGAGGGTAGGGTTGAGGCTTGTTTCTAGGGTTTAGGGGAGTGTGCGTCGTTGCGGTTAGGTGTTTAGGGTTCAGAGGAGTGTGTAGGGTTAGGAGGTAGGGTTGGGGAGGTGTCTAGGGTTAGGAGGTAGGGTTGGGAAGGTGTCTAGGGCTTAGGGTTGGAATTGCTAGGGTTTCCCCGAGTCTAGGGCTCAGGGCTCGATTCAGTTTCGCCAATATTGGTGTTTTGGAAGGGTTTGTGTTGGTCTGGCTGGGTTGGGGTTGGTCCGATTTGGCTGGATTTGGTTTGGACTTGTGTGGTTTGGTGTTGGGAAGGTTTTCCAGTGGTTTGGCAAAAATCGATCCAGATTTGGCTGATTTTGGGGTGATTTTGCGTGTTTGCGGGGGGCGCGTGTTTGCCGCAAAAGTCGTACCCCTTCCACTGGATGGATTTGTGTAATTCTTGCTGAGATTCTTCATAATCGCTGGAACTAATGTCCCAGTGAGTTTCAAGAGGATCGAAGTAGGGGAAGTGCGAAAAAAGCACTTTTTGAGTGATGGCCTGAATCGCCATGTTATCCAATGGGCGTTTTTGGGGTGGTGGAGAAGTGGTTTTAAGGGTGTTCCACTTGCTCCAGAGGAACGGGGCTGCTGTGAGTGGTAGGGAGGGGGAATTCATGGGTGTGCAGGAAGATTGGGAGGAATCGATCGATGGGAAGGGTGTTTTTCGTGAAAGTCGAGGAAGGAAGGAGCTGCCATAGGAGCCCATGTTAAATGTGAGTGTTTACATGTTTTTGGGGTTCGATTGCAGGGTGTTCCAGGTGGTTCCAAGTGGATGTAGTTAGCTGGGATCAGAGGTGGGAAAGTCTAATTTTGTTTGCAAGTGTTTTGAAGAAAATTCATGGAGGGGAAGGGGTGTTTTGGGCCTAGTTTGAAAGTGCATTTTGGACGCGACTTTAGGCCTTATGCGAGGTCGCGGTAATGCACGTTTTTGGGGTGGTATGTTGGGGTGTTCTAGGTTTTTGGGAAGGAGTTTAGGGGTGTGGGAGCAATGTTGGGAATGTCTAGTTTCTGGGAAAAATAGCAGTTTGGTTGTAGGTGGAGGGGAAAGGGTACTTTTGGCCTGTTTTGTAAGTGTACTTTCGTGCCATTGGCTAACATTGGCTGGCCCAGAGGTCGCGGTAATGCGGTTGTTTGGGAGGGTATTTTGGGGTGTTCCCTATTTTTGGGAATGTGTTTAAGGGGTTGGGAGGTATGTTGGGAATGTCTAGTTATTGAGAAAAATAGTAGTTTGCTCGTAGGTTGAGGGGAAATGCGAATTTGGGCCTGTTTTCAAGGTGCACTTTCGTGCCATTGGCTAACATTGCCGGTACTGCGTTATTGCAGATGAAAGCCACAAGAGGGCGACTTATATGTGGATTCCAGGGTTTAGGGCTCAGGGCAAGTGTGTGGGAATTGGGATAAGGGTGGAAGGGTTGTTGTGAGTGTTTAGGGGTGAGAGTGAGGGTGGAAGGCTTGTGTTTTAGGGCTGGGGATTAGGGCTTAGGGCCAGGCTTTAGGGTTCGGGGCTCCCTGCTAGGGCTTAGGGCTGCGGGCTAGGGCTGCAGGCTCGGGGATTAGGGCTTAGGGCCAGGCTTTAGGGTTCGGGACTGGGTTTCAGGGTTTAGGGCAGGGAAGGAGGGTAGTTTGTAGGACTGGAGACTAGGGTTTAGGGTTCGTGTGTAAGACTAGGCTTTAGGGTTTAGGGCTGGGATGTTAGGGCTTAGAGCTGGGACGTAGGGCTTAGGGCTCAGGACGGGTCTTTAGGGCTCCGGACTAGGGTTTGGGGCTTGGGAATAGGGTTTAAGGCTGGGGACTAGGGTATGAGGGTAGGGTTGAGGCTTGTTTCTAGGGTTTAGGGGAGTGTGCGTCGTTGCGGTTAGGTGTTTAGGGTTCAGAGGAGTGTGTAGGGTTAGGAGGTAGGGTTGGGGAGGTGTCTAGGGTTAGGAGGTAGGGTTGGGAAGGTGTCTAGGGCTTAGGGTTGGAATTGCTAGGGTTTCCCCGAGTCTAGGGCTCAGGGCTCGATTCAGTTTCGCCAATATTGGTGTTTTGGAAGGGTTTGTGTTGGTCTGGCTGGGTTGGGGTTGGTCCGATTTGGCTGGATTTGGTTTGGACTTGTGTGGTTTGGTGTTGGGAAGGTTTTCCAGTGGTTTGGCAAAAATCGATCCAGATTTGGCTGATTTTGGGGTGATTTTGCGTGTTTGCGGGGGGCGCGTGTTTGCCGCAAAAGTCGTACCCCTTCCACTGGATGGATTTGTGTAATTCTTGCTGAGATTCTTCATAATCGCTGGAACTAATGTCCCAGTGAGTTTCAAGAGGATCGAAGTAGGGGAAGTGCGAAAAAAGCACTTTTTGAGTGATGGCCTGAATCGCCATGTTATCCAATGGGCGTTTTTGGGGTGGTGGAGAAGTGGTTTTAAGGGTGTTCCACTTGCTCCAGAGGAACGGGGCTGCTGTGAGTGGTAGGGAGGGGGAATTCATGGGTGTGCAGGAAGATTGGGAGGAATCGATCGATGGGAAGGGTGTTTTTCGTGAAAGTCGAGGAAGGAAGGAGCTGCCATAGGAGCCCATGTTAAATGTGAGTGTTTACATGTTTTTGGGGTTCGATTGCAGGGTGTTCCAGGTGGTTCCAAGTGGATGTAGTTAGCTGGGATCAGAGGTGGGAAAGTCTAATTTTGTTTGCAAGTGTTTTGAAGAAAATTCATGGAGGGGAAGGGGTGTTTTGGGCCTAGTTTGAAAGTGCATTTTGGACGCGACTTTAGGCCTTATGCGAGGTCGCGGTAATGCACGTTTTTGGGGTGGTATGTTGGGGTGTTCTAGGTTTTTGGGAAGGAGTTTAGGGGTGTGGGAGCAATGTTGGGAATGTCTAGTTTCTGGGAAAAATAGCAGTTTGGTTGTAGGTGGAGGGGAAAGGGTACTTTTGGCCTGTTTTGTAAGTGTACTTTCGTGCCATTGGCTAACATTGGCTGGCCCAGAGGTCGCGGTAATGCGGTTGTTTGGGAGGGTATTTTGGGGTGTTCCCTATTTTTGGGAATGTGTTTAAGGGGTTGGGAGGTATGTTGGGAATGTCTAGTTATTGAGAAAAATAGTAGTTTGCTCGTAGGTTGAGGGGAAATGCGAATTTGGGCCTGTTTTCAAGGTGCACTTTCGTGCCATTGGCTAACATTGCCGGTACTGCGTTATTGCAGATGAAAGCCACAAGAGGGCGACTTATATGTGGATTCCAGGGTTTAGGGCTCAGGGCAAGTGTGTGGGAATTGGGATAAGGGTGGAAGGGTTGTTGTGAGTGTTTAGGGGTGAGAGTGAGGGTGGAAGGCTTGTGTTTTAGGGCTGGGGATTAGGGCTTAGGGCCAGGCTTTAGGGTTCGGGGCTCCCTGCTAGGGCTTAGGGCTGCGGGCTAGGGCTGCAGGCTCGGGGATTAGGGCTTAGGGCCAGGCTTTAGGGTTCGGGACTGGGTTTCAGGGTTTAGGGCAGGGAAGGAGGGTAGTTTGTAGGACTGGAGACTAGGGTTTAGGGTTCGTGTGTAAGACTAGGCTTTAGGGTTTAGGGCTGGGATGTTAGGGCTTAGAGCTGGGACGTAGGGCTTAGGGCTCAGGACGGGTCTTTAGGGCTCCGGACTAGGGTTTGGGGCTTGGGAATAGGGTTTAAGGCTGGGGACTAGGGTATGAGGGTAGGGTTGAGGCTTGTTTCTAGGGTTTAGGGGAGTGTGCGTCGTTGCGGTTAGGTGTTTAGGGTTCAGAGGAGTGTGTAGGGTTAGGAGGTAGGGTTGGGGAGGTGTCTAGGGTTAGGAGGTAGGGTTGGGAAGGTGTCTAGGGCTTAGGGTTGGAATTGCTAGGGTTTCCCCGAGTCTAGGGCTCAGGGCTCGATTCAGTTTCGCCAATATTGGTGTTTTGGAAGGGTTTGTGTTGGTCTGGCTGGGTTGGGGTTGGTCCGATTTGGCTGGATTTGGTTTGGACTTGTGTGGTTTGGTGTTGGGAAGGTTTTCCAGTGGTTTGGCAAAAATCGATCCAGATTTGGCTGATTTTGGGGTGATTTTGCGTGTTTGCGGGGGGCGCGTGTTTGCCGCAAAAGTCGTACCCCTTCCACTGGATGGATTTGTGTAATTCTTGCTGAGATTCTTCATAATCGCTGGAACTAATGTCCCAGTGAGTTTCAAGAGGATCGAAGTAGGGGAAGTGCGAAAAAAGCACTTTTTGAGTGATGGCCTGAATCGCCATGTTATCCAATGGGCGTTTTTGGGGTGGTGGAGAAGTGGTTTTAAGGGTGTTCCACTTGCTCCAGAGGAACGGGGCTGCTGTGAGTGGTAGGGAGGGGGAATTCATGGGTGTGCAGGAAGATTGGGAGGAATCGATCGATGGGAAGGGTGTTTTTCGTGAAAGTCGAGGAAGGAAGGAGCTGCCATAGGAGCCCATGTTAAATGTGAGTGTTTACATGTTTTTGGGGTTCGATTGCAGGGTGTTCCAGGTGGTTCCAAGTGGATGTAGTTAGCTGGGATCAGAGGTGGGAAAGTCTAATTTTGTTTGCAAGTGTTTTGAAGAAAATTCATGGAGGGGAAGGGGTGTTTTGGGCCTAGTTTGAAAGTGCATTTTGGACGCGACTTTAGGCCTTATGCGAGGTCGCGGTAATGCACGTTTTTGGGGTGGTATGTTGGGGTGTTCTAGGTTTTTGGGAAGGAGTTTAGGGGTGTGGGAGCAATGTTGGGAATGTCTAGTTTCTGGGAAAAATAGCAGTTTGGTTGTAGGTGGAGGGGAAAGGGTACTTTTGGCCTGTTTTGTAAGTGTACTTTCGTGCCATTGGCTAACATTGGCTGGCCCAGAGGCGCGGTAATGCGGTTGTTTGGGAGGGTATTTTGGGGTGTTCCCTATTTTTGGGAATGTGTTTAAGGGGTTGGGAGGTATGTTGGGAATGTCTAGTTATTGAGAAAAATAGTAGTTTGCTCGTAGGTTGAGGGGAAATGCGAATTTGGGCCTGTTTTCAAGGTGCACTTTCGTGCCATTGGCTAACATTGCCGGTACTGCGTTATTGCAGATGAAAGCCACAAGAGGGCGACTTATATGTGGATTCCAGGGTTTAGGGCTCAGGGCAAGTGTGTGGGAATTGGGATAAGGGTGGAAGGGTTGTTGTGAGTGTTTAGGGGTGAGAGTGAGGGTGGAAGGCTTGTGTTTTAGGGCTGGGGATTAGGGCTTAGGGCCAGGCTTTAGGGTTCGGGGCTCCCTGCTAGGGCTTAGGGCTGCGGGCTAGGGCTGCAGGCTCGGGGATTAGGGCTTAGGGCCAGGCTTTAGGGTTCGGGACTGGGTTTCAGGGTTTAGGGCAGGGAAGGAGGGTAGTTTGTAGGACTGGAGACTAGGGTTTAGGGTTCGTGTGTAAGACTAGGCTTTAGGGTTTAGGGCTGGGATGTTAGGGCTTAGAGCTGGGACGTAGGGCTTAGGGCTCAGGACGGGTCTTTAGGGCTCCGGACTAGGGTTTGGGGCTTGGGAATAGGGTTTAAGGCTGGGGACTAGGGTATGAGGGTAGGGTTGAGGCTTGTTTCTAGGGTTTAGGGGAGTGTGCGTCGTTGCGGTTAGGTGTTTAGGGTTCAGAGGAGTGTGTAGGGTTAGGAGGTAGGGTTGGGGAGGTGTCTAGGGTTAGGAGGTAGGGTTGGGAAGGTGTCTAGGGCTTAGGGTTGGAATTGCTAGGGTTTCCCCGAGTCTAGGGCTCAGGGCTCGATTCAGTTTCGCCAATATTGGTGTTTTGGAAGGGTTTGTGTTGGTCTGGCTGGGTTGGGGTTGGTCCGATTTGGCTGGATTTGGTTTGGACTTGTGTGGTTTGGTGTTGGGAAGGTTTTCCAGTGGTTTGGCAAAAATCGATCCAGATTTGGCTGATTTTGGGGTGATTTTGCGTGTTTGCGGGGGGCGCGTGTTTGCCGCAAAAGTCGTACCCCTTCCACTGGATGGATTTGTGTAATTCTTGCTGAGATTCTTCATAATCGCTGGAACTAATGTCCCAGTGAGTTTCAAGAGGATCGAAGTAGGGGAAGTGCGAAAAAAGCACTTTTTGAGTGATGGCCTGAATCGCCATGTTATCCAATGGGCGTTTTTGGGGTGGTGGAGAAGTGGTTTTAAGGGTGTTCCACTTGCTCCAGAGGAACGGGGCTGCTGTGAGTGGTAGGGAGGGGGAATTCATGGGTGTGCAGGAAGATTGGGAGGAATCGATCGATGGGAAGGGTGTTTTTCGTGAAAGTCGAGGAAGGAAGGAGCTGCCATAGGAGCCCATGTTAAATGTGAGTGTTTACATGTTTTTGGGGTTCGATTGCAGGGTGTTCCAGGTGGTTCCAAGTGGATGTAGTTAGCTGGGATCAGAGGTGGGAAAGTCTAATTTTGTTTGCAAGTGTTTTGAAGAAAATTCATGGAGGGGAAGGGGTGTTTTGGGCCTAGTTTGAAAGTGCATTTTGGACGCGACTTTAGGCCTTATGCGAGGTCGCGGTAATGCACGTTTTTGGGGTGGTATGTTGGGGTGTTCTAGGTTTTTGGGAAGGAGTTTAGGGGTGTGGGAGCAATGTTGGGAATGTCTAGTTTCTGGGAAAAATAGCAGTTTGGTTGTAGGTGGAGGGGAAAGGGTACTTTTGGCCTGTTTTGTAAGTGTACTTTCGTGCCATTGGCTAACATTGGCTGGCCCAGAGGTCGCGGTAATGCGGTTGTTTGGGAGGGTATTTTGGGGTGTTCCCTATTTTTGGGAATGTGTTTAAGGGGTTGGGAGGTATGTTGGGAATGTCTAGTTATTGAGAAAAATAGTAGTTTGCTCGTAGGTTGAGGGGAAATGCGAATTTGGGCCTGTTTTCAAGGTGCACTTTCGTGCCATTGGCTAACATTGCCGGTACTGCGTTATTGCAGATGAAAGCCACAAGAGGGCGACTTATATGTGGATTCCAGGGTTTAGGGCTCAGGGCAAGTGTGTGGGAATTGGGATAAGGGTGGAAGGGTTGTTGTGAGTGTTTAGGGGTGAGAGTGAGGGTGGAAGGCTTGTGTTTTAGGGCTGGGGATTAGGGCTTAGGGCCAGGCTTTAGGGTTCGGGGCTCCCTGCTAGGGCTTAGGGCTGCGGGCTAGGGCTGCAGGCTCGGGGATTAGGGCTTAGGGCCAGGCTTTAGGGTTCGGGACTGGGTTTCAGGGTTTAGGGCAGGGAAGGAGGGTAGTTTGTAGGACTGGAGACTAGGGTTTAGGGTTCGTGTGTAAGACTAGGCTTTAGGGTTTAGGGCTGGGATGTTAGGGCTTAGAGCTGGGACGTAGGGCTTAGGGCTCAGGACGGGTCTTTAGGGCTCCGGACTAGGGTTTGGGGCTTGGGAATAGGGTTTAAGGCTGGGGACTAGGGTATGAGGGTAGGGTTGAGGCTTGTTTCTAGGGTTTAGGGGAGTGTGCGTCGTTGCGGTTAGGTGTTTAGGGTTCAGAGGAGTGTGTAGGGTTAGGAGGTAGGGTTGGGGAGGTGTCTAGGGTTAGGAGGTAGGGTTGGGAAGGTGTCTAGGGCTTAGGGTTGGAATTGCTAGGGTTTCCCCGAGTCTAGGGCTCAGGGCTCGATTCAGTTTCGCCAATATTGGTGTTTTGGAAGGGTTTGTGTTGGTCTGGCTGGGTTGGGGTTGGTCCGATTTGGCTGGATTTGGTTTGGACTTGTGTGGTTTGGTGTTGGGAAGGTTTTCCAGTGGTTTGGCAAAAATCGATCCAGATTTGGCTGATTTTGGGGTGATTTTGCGTGTTTGCGGGGGGCGCGTGTTTGCCGCAAAAGTCGTACCCCTTCCACTGGATGGATTTGTGTAATTCTTGCTGAGATTCTTCATAATCGCTGGAACTAATGTCCCAGTGAGTTTCAAGAGGATCGAAGTAGGGGAAGTGCGAAAAAAGCACTTTTTGAGTGATGGCCTGAATCGCCATGTTATCCAATGGGCGTTTTTGGGGTGGTGGAGAAGTGGTTTTAAGGGTGTTCCACTTGCTCCAGAGGAACGGGGCTGCTGTGAGTGGTAGGGAGGGGGAATTCATGGGTGTGCAGGAAGATTGGGAGGAATCGATCGATGGGAAGGGTGTTTTTCGTGAAAGTCGAGGAAGGAAGGAGCTGCCATAGGAGCCCATGTTAAATGTGAGTGTTTACATGTTTTTGGGGTTCGATTGCAGGGTGTTCCAGGTGGTTCCAAGTGGATGTAGTTAGCTGGGATCAGAGGTGGGAAAGTCTAATTTTGTTTGCAAGTGTTTTGAAGAAAATTCATGGAGGGGAAGGGGTGTTTTGGGCCTAGTTTGAAAGTGCATTTTGGACGCGACTTTAGGCCTTATGCGAGGTCGCGGTAATGCACGTTTTTGGGGTGGTATGTTGGGGTGTTCTAGGTTTTTGGGAAGGAGTTTAGGGGTGTGGGAGCAATGTTGGGAATGTCTAGTTTCTGGGAAAAATAGCAGTTTGGTTGTAGGTGGAGGGGAAAGGGTACTTTTGGCCTGTTTTGTAAGTGTACTTTCGTGCCATTGGCTAACATTGGCTGGCCCAGAGGTCGCGGTAATGCGGTTGTTTGGGAGGGTATTTTGGGGTGTTCCCTATTTTTGGGAATGTGTTTAAGGGGTTGGGAGGTATGTTGGGAATGTCTAGTTATTGAGAAAAATAGTAGTTTGCTCGTAGGTTGAGGGGAAATGCGAATTTGGGCCTGTTTTCAAGGTGCACTTTCGTGCCATTGGCTAACATTGCCGGTACTGCGTTATTGCAGATGAAAGCCACAAGAGGGCGACTTATATGTGGATTCCAGGGTTTAGGGCTCAGGGCAAGTGTGTGGGAATTGGGATAAGGGTGGAAGGGTTGTTGTGAGTGTTTAGGGGTGAGAGTGAGGGTGGAAGGCTTGTGTTTTAGGGCTGGGGATTAGGGCTTAGGGCCAGGCTTTAGGGTTCGGGGCTCCCTGCTAGGGCTTAGGGCTGCGGGCTAGGGCTGCAGGCTCGGGGATTAGGGCTTAGGGCCAGGCTTTAGGGTTCGGGACTGGGTTTCAGGGTTTAGGGCAGGGAAGGAGGGTAGTTTGTAGGACTGGAGACTAGGGTTTAGGGTTCGTGTGTAAGACTAGGCTTTAGGGTTTAGGGCTGGGATGTTAGGGCTTAGAGCTGGGACGTAGGGCTTAGGGCTCAGGACGGGTCTTTAGGGCTCCGGACTAGGGTTTGGGGCTTGGGAATAGGGTTTAAGGCTGGGGACTAGGGTATGAGGGTAGGGTTGAGGCTTGTTTCTAGGGTTTAGGGGAGTGTGCGTCGTTGCGGTTAGGTGTTTAGGGTTCAGAGGAGTGTGTAGGGTTAGGAGGTAGGGTTGGGGAGGTGTCTAGGGTTAGGAGGTAGGGTTGGGAAGGTGTCTAGGGCTTAGGGTTGGAATTGCTAGGGTTTCCCCGAGTCTAGGGCTCAGGGCTCGATTCAGTTTCGCCAATATTGGTGTTTTGGAAGGGTTTGTGTTGGTCTGGCTGGGTTGGGGTTGGTCCGATTTGGCTGGATTTGGTTTGGACTTGTGTGGTTTGGTGTTGGGAAGGTTTTCCAGTGGTTTGGCAAAAATCGATCCAGATTTGGCTGATTTTGGGGTGATTTTGCGTGTTTGCGGGGGGCGCGTGTTTGCCGCAAAAGTCGTACCCCTTCCACTGGATGGATTTGTGTAATTCTTGCTGAGATTCTTCATAATCGCTGGAACTAATGTCCCAGTGAGTTTCAAGAGGATCGAAGTAGGGGAAGTGCGAAAAAAGCACTTTTTGAGTGATGGCCTGAATCGCCATGTTATCCAATGGGCGTTTTTGGGGTGGTGGAGAAGTGGTTTTAAGGGTGTTCCACTTGCTCCAGAGGAACGGGGCTGCTGTGAGTGGTAGGGAGGGGGAATTCATGGGTGTGCAGGAAGATTGGGAGGAATCGATCGATGGGAAGGGTGTTTTTCGTGAAAGTCGAGGAAGGAAGGAGCTGCCATAGGAGCCCATGTTAAATGTGAGTGTTTACATGTTTTTGGGGTTCGATTGCAGGGTGTTCCAGGTGGTTCCAAGTGGATGTAGTTAGCTGGGATCAGAGGTGGGAAAGTCTAATTTTGTTTGCAAGTGTTTTGAAGAAAATTCATGGAGGGGAAGGGGTGTTTTGGGCCTAGTTTGAAAGTGCATTTTGGACGCGACTTTAGGCCTTATGCGAGGTCGCGGTAATGCACGTTTTTGGGGTGGTATGTTGGGGTGTTCTAGGTTTTTGGGAAGGAGTTTAGGGGTGTGGGAGCAATGTTGGGAATGTCTAGTTTCTGGGAAAAATAGCAGTTTGGTTGTAGGTGGAGGGGAAAGGGTACTTTTGGCCTGTTTTGTAAGTGTACTTTCGTGCCATTGGCTAACATTGGCTGGCCCAGAGGTCGCGGTAATGCGGTTGTTTGGGAGGGTATTTTGGGGTGTTCCCTATTTTTGGGAATGTGTTTAAGGGGTTGGGAGGTATGTTGGGAATGTCTAGTTATTGAGAAAAATAGTAGTTTGCTCGTAGGTTGAGGGGAAATGCGAATTTGGGCCTGTTTTCAAGGTGCACTTTCGTGCCATTGGCTAACATTGCCGGTACTGCGTTATTGCAGATGAAAGCCACAAGAGGGCGACTTATATGTGGATTCCAGGGTTTAGGGCTCAGGGCAAGTGTGTGGGAATTGGGATAAGGGTGGAAGGGTTGTTGTGAGTGTTTAGGGGTGAGAGTGAGGGTGGAAGGCTTGTGTTTTAGGGCTGGGGATTAGGGCTTAGGGCCAGGCTTTAGGGTTCGGGGCTCCCTGCTAGGGCTTAGGGCTGCGGGCTAGGGCTGCAGGCTCGGGGATTAGGGCTTAGGGCCAGGCTTTAGGGTTCGGGACTGGGTTTCAGGGTTTAGGGCAGGGAAGGAGGGTAGTTTGTAGGACTGGAGACTAGGGTTTAGGGTTCGTGTGTAAGACTAGGCTTTAGGGTTTAGGGCTGGGATGTTAGGGCTTAGAGCTGGGACGTAGGGCTTAGGGCTCAGGACGGGTCTTTAGGGCTCCGGACTAGGGTTTGGGGCTTGGGAATAGGGTTTAAGGCTGGGGACTAGGGTATGAGGGTAGGGTTGAGGCTTGTTTCTAGGGTTTAGGGGAGTGTGCGTCGTTGCGGTTAGGTGTTTAGGGTTCAGAGGAGTGTGTAGGGTTAGGAGGTAGGGTTGGGGAGGTGTCTAGGGTTAGGAGGTAGGGTTGGGAAGGTGTCTAGGGCTTAGGGTTGGAATTGCTAGGGTTTCCCCGAGTCTAGGGCTCAGGGCTCGATTCAGTTTCGCCAATATTGGTGTTTTGGAAGGGTTTGTGTTGGTCTGGCTGGGTTGGGGTTGGTCCGATTTGGCTGGATTTGGTTTGGACTTGTGTGGTTTGGTGTTGGGAAGGTTTTCCAGTGGTTTGGCAAAAATCGATCCAGATTTGGCTGATTTTGGGGTGATTTTGCGTGTTTGCGGGGGGCGCGTGTTTGCCGCAAAAGTCGTACCCCTTCCACTGGATGGATTTGTGTAATTCTTGCTGAGATTCTTCATAATCGCTGGAACTAATGTCCCAGTGAGTTTCAAGAGGATCGAAGTAGGGGAAGTGCGAAAAAAGCACTTTTTGAGTGATGGCCTGAATCGCCATGTTATCCAATGGGCGTTTTTGGGGTGGTGGAGAAGTGGTTTTAAGGGTGTTCCACTTGCTCCAGAGGAACGGGGCTGCTGTGAGTGGTAGGGAGGGGGAATTCATGGGTGTGCAGGAAGATTGGGAGGAATCGATCGATGGGAAGGGTGTTTTTCGTGAAAGTCGAGGAAGGAAGGAGCTGCCATAGGAGCCCATGTTAAATGTGAGTGTTTACATGTTTTTGGGGTTCGATTGCAGGGTGTTCCAGGTGGTTCCAAGTGGATGTAGTTAGCTGGGATCAGAGGTGGGAAAGTCTAATTTTGTTTGCAAGTGTTTTGAAGAAAATTCATGGAGGGGAAGGGGTGTTTTGGGCCTAGTTTGAAAGTGCATTTTGGACGCGACTTTAGGCCTTATGCGAGGTCGCGGTAATGCACGTTTTTGGGGTGGTATGTTGGGGTGTTCTAGGTTTTTGGGAAGGAGTTTAGGGGTGTGGGAGCAATGTTGGGAATGTCTAGTTTCTGGGAAAAATAGCAGTTTGGTTGTAGGTGGAGGGGAAAGGGTACTTTTGGCCTGTTTTGTAAGTGTACTTTCGTGCCATTGGCTAACATTGGCTGGCCCAGAGGTCGCGGTAATGCGGTTGTTTGGGAGGGTATTTTGGGGTGTTCCCTATTTTTGGGAATGTGTTTAAGGGGTTGGGAGGTATGTTGGGAATGTCTAGTTATTGAGAAAAATAGTAGTTTGCTCGTAGGTTGAGGGGAAATGCGAATTTGGGCCTGTTTTCAAGGTGCACTTTCGTGCCATTGGCTAACATTGCCGGTACTGCGTTATTGCAGATGAAAGCCACAAGAGGGCGACTTATATGTGGATTCCAGGGTTTAGGGCTCAGGGCAAGTGTGTGGGAATTGGGATAAGGGTGGAAGGGTTGTTGTGAGTGTTTAGGGGTGAGAGTGAGGGTGGAAGGCTTGTGTTTTAGGGCTGGGGATTAGGGCTTAGGGCCAGGCTTTAGGGTTCGGGGCTCCCTGCTAGGGCTTAGGGCTGCGGGCTAGGGCTGCAGGCTCGGGGATTAGGGCTTAGGGCCAGGCTTTAGGGTTCGGGACTGGGTTTCAGGGTTTAGGGCAGGGAAGGAGGGTAGTTTGTAGGACTGGAGACTAGGGTTTAGGGTTCGTGTGTAAGACTAGGCTTTAGGGTTTAGGGCTGGGATGTTAGGGCTTAGAGCTGGGACGTAGGGCTTAGGGCTCAGGACGGGTCTTTAGGGCTCCGGACTAGGGTTTGGGGCTTGGGAATAGGGTTTAAGGCTGGGGACTAGGGTATGAGGGTAGGGTTGAGGCTTGTTTCTAGGGTTTAGGGGAGTGTGCGTCGTTGCGGTTAGGTGTTTAGGGTTCAGAGGAGTGTGTAGGGTTAGGAGGTAGGGTTGGGGAGGTGTCTAGGGTTAGGAGGTAGGGTTGGGAAGGTGTCTAGGGCTTAGGGTTGGAATTGCTAGGGTTTCCCCGAGTCTAGGGCTCAGGGCTCGATTCAGTTTCGCCAATATTGGTGTTTTGGAAGGGTTTGTGTTGGTCTGGCTGGGTTGGGGTTGGTCCGATTTGGCTGGATTTGGTTTGGACTTGTGTGGTTTGGTGTTGGGAAGGTTTTCCAGTGGTTTGGCAAAAATCGATCCAGATTTGGCTGATTTTGGGGTGATTTTGCGTGTTTGCGGGGGGCGCGTGTTTGCCGCAAAAGTCGTACCCCTTCCACTGGATGGATTTGTGTAATTCTTGCTGAGATTCTTCATAATCGCTGGAACTAATGTCCCAGTGAGTTTCAAGAGGATCGAAGTAGGGGAAGTGCGAAAAAAGCACTTTTTGAGTGATGGCCTGAATCGCCATGTTATCCAATGGGCGTTTTTGGGGTGGTGGAGAAGTGGTTTTAAGGGTGTTCCACTTGCTCCAGAGGAACGGGGCTGCTGTGAGTGGTAGGGAGGGGGAATTCATGGGTGTGCAGGAAGATTGGGAGGAATCGATCGATGGGAAGGGTGTTTTTCGTGAAAGTCGAGGAAGGAAGGAGCTGCCATAGGAGCCCATGTTAAATGTGAGTGTTTACATGTTTTTGGGGTTCGATTGCAGGGTGTTCCAGGTGGTTCCAAGTGGATGTAGTTAGCTGGGATCAGAGGTGGGAAAGTCTAATTTTGTTTGCAAGTGTTTTGAAGAAAATTCATGGAGGGGAAGGGGTGTTTTGGGCCTAGTTTGAAAGTGCATTTTGGACGCGACTTTAGGCCTTATGCGAGGTCGCGGTAATGCACGTTTTTGGGGTGGTATGTTGGGGTGTTCTAGGTTTTTGGGAAGGAGTTTAGGGGTGTGGGAGCAATGTTGGGAATGTCTAGTTTCTGGGAAAAATAGCAGTTTGGTTGTAGGTGGAGGGGAAAGGGTACTTTTGGCCTGTTTTGTAAGTGTACTTTCGTGCCATTGGCTAACATTGGCTGGCCCAGAGGTCGCGGTAATGCGGTTGTTTGGGAGGGTATTTTGGGGTGTTCCCTATTTTTGGGAATGTGTTTAAGGGGTTGGGAGGTATGTTGGGAATGTCTAGTTATTGAGAAAAATAGTAGTTTGCTCGTAGGTTGAGGGGAAATGCGAATTTGGGCCTGTTTTCAAGGTGCACTTTCGTGCCATTGGCTAACATTGCCGGTACTGCGTTATTGCAGATGAAAGCCACAAGAGGGCGACTTATATGTGGATTCCAGGGTTTAGGGCTCAGGGCAAGTGTGTGGGAATTGGGATAAGGGTGGAAGGGTTGTTGTGAGTGTTTAGGGGTGAGAGTGAGGGTGGAAGGCTTGTGTTTTAGGGCTGGGGATTAGGGCTTAGGGCCAGGCTTTAGGGTTCGGGGCTCCCTGCTAGGGCTTAGGGCTGCGGGCTAGGGCTGCAGGCTCGGGGATTAGGGCTTAGGGCCAGGCTTTAGGGTTCGGGACTGGGTTTCAGGGTTTAGGGCAGGGAAGGAGGGTAGTTTGTAGGACTGGAGACTAGGGTTTAGGGTTCGTGTGTAAGACTAGGCTTTAGGGTTTAGGGCTGGGATGTTAGGGCTTAGAGCTGGGACGTAGGGCTTAGGGCTCAGGACGGGTCTTTAGGGCTCCGGACTAGGGTTTGGGGCTTGGGAATAGGGTTTAAGGCTGGGGACTAGGGTATGAGGGTAGGGTTGAGGCTTGTTTCTAGGGTTTAGGGGAGTGTGCGTCGTTGCGGTTAGGTGTTTAGGGTTCAGAGGAGTGTGTAGGGTTAGGAGGTAGGGTTGGGGAGGTGTCTAGGGTTAGGAGGTAGGGTTGGGAAGGTGTCTAGGGCTTAGGGTTGGAATTGCTAGGGTTTCCCCGAGTCTAGGGCTCAGGGCTCGATTCAGTTTCGCCAATATTGGTGTTTTGGAAGGGTTTGTGTTGGTCTGGCTGGGTTGGGGTTGGTCCGATTTGGCTGGATTTGGTTTGGACTTGTGTGGTTTGGTGTTGGGAAGGTTTTCCAGTGGTTTGGCAAAAATCGATCCAGATTTGGCTGATTTTGGGGTGATTTTGCGTGTTTGCGGGGGGCGCGTGTTTGCCGCAAAAGTCGTACCCCTTCCACTGGATGGATTTGTGTAATTCTTGCTGAGATTCTTCATAATCGCTGGAACTAATGTCCCAGTGAGTTTCAAGAGGATCGAAGTAGGGGAAGTGCGAAAAAAGCACTTTTTGAGTGATGGCCTGAATCGCCATGTTATCCAATGGGCGTTTTTGGGGTGGTGGAGAAGTGGTTTTAAGGGTGTTCCACTTGCTCCAGAGGAACGGGGCTGCTGTGAGTGGTAGGGAGGGGGAATTCATGGGTGTGCAGGAAGATTGGGAGGAATCGATCGATGGGAAGGGTGTTTTTCGTGAAAGTCGAGGAAGGAAGGAGCTGCCATAGGAGCCCATGTTAAATGTGAGTGTTTACATGTTTTTGGGGTTCGATTGCAGGGTGTTCCAGGTGGTTCCAAGTGGATGTAGTTAGCTGGGATCAGAGGTGGGAAAGTCTAATTTTGTTTGCAAGTGTTTTGAAGAAAATTCATGGAGGGGAAGGGGTGTTTTGGGCCTAGTTTGAAAGTGCATTTTGGACGCGACTTTAGGCCTTATGCGAGGTCGCGGTAATGCACGTTTTTGGGGTGGTATGTTGGGGTGTTCTAGGTTTTTGGGAAGGAGTTTAGGGGTGTGGGAGCAATGTTGGGAATGTCTAGTTTCTGGGAAAAATAGCAGTTTGGTTGTAGGTGGAGGGGAAAGGGTACTTTTGGCCTGTTTTGTAAGTGTACTTTCGTGCCATTGGCTAACATTGGCTGGCCCAGAGGTCGCGGTAATGCGGTTGTTTGGGAGGGTATTTTGGGGTGTTCCCTATTTTTGGGAATGTGTTTAAGGGGTTGGGAGGTATGTTGGGAATGTCTAGTTATTGAGAAAAATAGTAGTTTGCTCGTAGGTTGAGGGGAAATGCGAATTTGGGCCTGTTTTCAAGGTGCACTTTCGTGCCATTGGCTAACATTGCCGGTACTGCGTTATTGCAGATGAAAGCCACAAGAGGGCGACTTATATGTGGATTCCAGGGTTTAGGGCTCAGGGCAAGTGTGTGGGAATTGGGATAAGGGTGGAAGGGTTGTTGTGAGTGTTTAGGGGTGAGAGTGAGGGTGGAAGGCTTGTGTTTTAGGGCTGGGGATTAGGGCTTAGGGCCAGGCTTTAGGGTTCGGGGCTCCCTGCTAGGGCTTAGGGCTGCGGGCTAGGGCTGCAGGCTCGGGGATTAGGGCTTAGGGCCAGGCTTTAGGGTTCGGGACTGGGTTTCAGGGTTTAGGGCAGGGAAGGAGGGTAGTTTGTAGGACTGGAGACTAGGGTTTAGGGTTCGTGTGTAAGACTAGGCTTTAGGGTTTAGGGCTGGGATGTTAGGGCTTAGAGCTGGGACGTAGGGCTTAGGGCTCAGGACGGGTCTTTAGGGCTCCGGACTAGGGTTTGGGGCTTGGGAATAGGGTTTAAGGCTGGGGACTAGGGTATGAGGGTAGGGTTGAGGCTTGTTTCTAGGGTTTAGGGGAGTGTGCGTCGTTGCGGTTAGGTGTTTAGGGTTCAGAGGAGTGTGTAGGGTTAGGAGGTAGGGTTGGGGAGGTGTCTAGGGTTAGGAGGTAGGGTTGGGAAGGTGTCTAGGGCTTAGGGTTGGAATTGCTAGGGTTTCCCCGAGTCTAGGGCTCAGGGCTCGATTCAGTTTCGCCAATATTGGTGTTTTGGAAGGGTTTGTGTTGGTCTGGCTGGGTTGGGGTTGGTCCGATTTGGCTGGATTTGGTTTGGACTTGTGTGGTTTGGTGTTGGGAAGGTTTTCCAGTGGTTTGGCAAAAATCGATCCAGATTTGGCTGATTTTGGGGTGATTTTGCGTGTTTGCGGGGGGCGCGTGTTTGCCGCAAAAGTCGTACCCCTTCCACTGGATGGATTTGTGTAATTCTTGCTGAGATTCTTCATAATCGCTGGAACTAATGTCCCAGTGAGTTTCAAGAGGATCGAAGTAGGGGAAGTGCGAAAAAAGCACTTTTTGAGTGATGGCCTGAATCGCCATGTTATCCAATGGGCGTTTTTGGGGTGGTGGAGAAGTGGTTTTAAGGGTGTTCCACTTGCTCCAGAGGAACGGGGCTGCTGTGAGTGGTAGGGAGGGGGAATTCATGGGTGTGCAGGAAGATTGGGAGGAATCGATCGATGGGAAGGGTGTTTTTCGTGAAAGTCGAGGAAGGAAGGAGCTGCCATAGGAGCCCATGTTAAATGTGAGTGTTTACATGTTTTTGGGGTTCGATTGCAGGGTGTTCCAGGTGGTTCCAAGTGGATGTAGTTAGCTGGGATCAGAGGTGGGAAAGTCTAATTTTGTTTGCAAGTGTTTTGAAGAAAATTCATGGAGGGGAAGGGGTGTTTTGGGCCTAGTTTGAAAGTGCATTTTGGACGCGACTTTAGGCCTTATGCGAGGTCGCGGTAATGCACGTTTTTGGGGTGGTATGTTGGGGTGTTCTAGGTTTTTGGGAAGGAGTTTAGGGGTGTGGGAGCAATGTTGGGAATGTCTAGTTTCTGGGAAAAATAGCAGTTTGGTTGTAGGTGGAGGGGAAAGGGTACTTTTGGCCTGTTTTGTAAGTGTACTTTCGTGCCATTGGCTAACATTGGCTGGCCCAGAGGTCGCGGTAATGCGGTTGTTTGGGAGGGTATTTTGGGGTGTTCCCTATTTTTGGGAATGTGTTTAAGGGGTTGGGAGGTATGTTGGGAATGTCTAGTTATTGAGAAAAATAGTAGTTTGCTCGTAGGTTGAGGGGAAATGCGAATTTGGGCCTGTTTTCAAGGTGCACTTTCGTGCCATTGGCTAACATTGCCGGTACTGCGTTATTGCAGATGAAAGCCACAAGAGGGCGACTTATATGTGGATTCCAGGGTTTAGGGCTCAGGGCAAGTGTGTGGGAATTGGGATAAGGGTGGAAGGGTTGTTGTGAGTGTTTAGGGGTGAGAGTGAGGGTGGAAGGCTTGTGTTTTAGGGCTGGGGATTAGGGCTTAGGGCCAGGCTTTAGGGTTCGGGGCTCCCTGCTAGGGCTTAGGGCTGCGGGCTAGGGCTGCAGGCTCGGGGATTAGGGCTTAGGGCCAGGCTTTAGGGTTCGGGACTGGGTTTCAGGGTTTAGGGCAGGGAAGGAGGGTAGTTTGTAGGACTGGAGACTAGGGTTTAGGGTTCGTGTGTAAGACTAGGCTTTAGGGTTTAGGGCTGGGATGTTAGGGCTTAGAGCTGGGACGTAGGGCTTAGGGCTCAGGACGGGTCTTTAGGGCTCCGGACTAGGGTTTGGGGCTTGGGAATAGGGTTTAAGGCTGGGGACTAGGGTATGAGGGTAGGGTTGAGGCTTGTTTCTAGGGTTTAGGGGAGTGTGCGTCGTTGCGGTTAGGTGTTTAGGGTTCAGAGGAGTGTGTAGGGTTAGGAGGTAGGGTTGGGGAGGTGTCTAGGGTTAGGAGGTAGGGTTGGGAAGGTGTCTAGGGCTTAGGGTTGGAATTGCTAGGGTTTCCCCGAGTCTAGGGCTCAGGGCTCGATTCAGTTTCGCCAATATTGGTGTTTTGGAAGGGTTTGTGTTGGTCTGGCTGGGTTGGGGTTGGTCCGATTTGGCTGGATTTGGTTTGGACTTGTGTGGTTTGGTGTTGGGAAGGTTTTCCAGTGGTTTGGCAAAAATCGATCCAGATTTGGCTGATTTTGGGGTGATTTTGCGTGTTTGCGGGGGGCGCGTGTTTGCCGCAAAAGTCGTACCCCTTCCACTGGATGGATTTGTGTAATTCTTGCTGAGATTCTTCATAATCGCTGGAACTAATGTCCCAGTGAGTTTCAAGAGGATCGAAGTAGGGGAAGTGCGAAAAAAGCACTTTTTGAGTGATGGCCTGAATCGCCATGTTATCCAATGGGCGTTTTTGGGGTGGTGGAGAAGTGGTTTTAAGGGTGTTCCACTTGCTCCAGAGGAACGGGGCTGCTGTGAGTGGTAGGGAGGGGGAATTCATGGGTGTGCAGGAAGATTGGGAGGAATCGATCGATGGGAAGGGTGTTTTTCGTGAAAGTCGAGGAAGGAAGGAGCTGCCATAGGAGCCCATGTTAAATGTGAGTGTTTACATGTTTTTGGGGTTCGATTGCAGGGTGTTCCAGGTGGTTCCAAGTGGATGTAGTTAGCTGGGATCAGAGGTGGGAAAGTCTAATTTTGTTTGCAAGTGTTTTGAAGAAAATTCATGGAGGGGAAGGGGTGTTTTGGGCCTAGTTTGAAAGTGCATTTTGGACGCGACTTTAGGCCTTATGCGAGGTCGCGGTAATGCACGTTTTTGGGGTGGTATGTTGGGGTGTTCTAGGTTTTTGGGAAGGAGTTTAGGGGTGTGGGAGCAATGTTGGGAATGTCTAGTTTCTGGGAAAAATAGCAGTTTGGTTGTAGGTGGAGGGGAAAGGGTACTTTTGGCCTGTTTTGTAAGTGTACTTTCGTGCCATTGGCTAACATTGGCTGGCCCAGAGGTCGCGGTAATGCGGTTGTTTGGGAGGGTATTTTGGGGTGTTCCCTATTTTTGGGAATGTGTTTAAGGGGTTGGGAGGTATGTTGGGAATGTCTAGTTATTGAGAAAAATAGTAGTTTGCTCGTAGGTTGAGGGGAAATGCGAATTTGGGCCTGTTTTCAAGGTGCACTTTCGTGCCATTGGCTAACATTGCCGGTACTGCGTTATTGCAGATGAAAGCCACAAGAGGGCGACTTATATGTGGATTCCAGGGTTTAGGGCTCAGGGCAAGTGTGTGGGAATTGGGATAAGGGTGGAAGGGTTGTTGTGAGTGTTTAGGGGTGAGAGTGAGGGTGGAAGGCTTGTGTTTTAGGGCTGGGGATTAGGGCTTAGGGCCAGGCTTTAGGGTTCGGGGCTCCCTGCTAGGGCTTAGGGCTGCGGGCTAGGGCTGCAGGCTCGGGGATTAGGGCTTAGGGCCAGGCTTTAGGGTTCGGGACTGGGTTTCAGGGTTTAGGGCAGGGAAGGAGGGTAGTTTGTAGGACTGGAGACTAGGGTTTAGGGTTCGTGTGTAAGACTAGGCTTTAGGGTTTAGGGCTGGGATGTTAGGGCTTAGAGCTGGGACGTAGGGCTTAGGGCTCAGGACGGGTCTTTAGGGCTCCGGACTAGGGTTTGGGGCTTGGGAATAGGGTTTAAGGCTGGGGACTAGGGTATGAGGGTAGGGTTGAGGCTTGTTTCTAGGGTTTAGGGGAGTGTGCGTCGTTGCGGTTAGGTGTTTAGGGTTCAGAGGAGTGTGTAGGGTTAGGAGGTAGGGTTGGGGAGGTGTCTAGGGTTAGGAGGTAGGGTTGGGAAGGTGTCTAGGGCTTAGGGTTGGAATTGCTAGGGTTTCCCCGAGTCTAGGGCTCAGGGCTCGATTCAGTTTCGCCAATATTGGTGTTTTGGAAGGGTTTGTGTTGGTCTGGCTGGGTTGGGGTTGGTCCGATTTGGCTGGATTTGGTTTGGACTTGTGTGGTTTGGTGTTGGGAAGGTTTTCCAGTGGTTTGGCAAAAATCGATCCAGATTTGGCTGATTTTGGGGTGATTTTGCGTGTTTGCGGGGGGCGCGTGTTTGCCGCAAAAGTCGTACCCCTTCCACTGGATGGATTTGTGTAATTCTTGCTGAGATTCTTCATAATCGCTGGAACTAATGTCCCAGTGAGTTTCAAGAGGATCGAAGTAGGGGAAGTGCGAAAAAAGCACTTTTTGAGTGATGGCCTGAATCGCCATGTTATCCAATGGGCGTTTTTGGGGTGGTGGAGAAGTGGTTTTAAGGGTGTTCCACTTGCTCCAGAGGAACGGGGCTGCTGTGAGTGGTAGGGAGGGGGAATTCATGGGTGTGCAGGAAGATTGGGAGGAATCGATCGATGGGAAGGGTGTTTTTCGTGAAAGTCGAGGAAGGAAGGAGCTGCCATAGGAGCCCATGTTAAATGTGAGTGTTTACATGTTTTTGGGGTTCGATTGCAGGGTGTTCCAGGTGGTTCCAAGTGGATGTAGTTAGCTGGGATCAGAGGTGGGAAAGTCTAATTTTGTTTGCAAGTGTTTTGAAGAAAATTCATGGAGGGGAAGGGGTGTTTTGGGCCTAGTTTGAAAGTGCATTTTGGACGCGACTTTAGGCCTTATGCGAGGTCGCGGTAATGCACGTTTTTGGGGTGGTATGTTGGGGTGTTCTAGGTTTTTGGGAAGGAGTTTAGGGGTGTGGGAGCAATGTTGGGAATGTCTAGTTTCTGGGAAAAATAGCAGTTTGGTTGTAGGTGGAGGGGAAAGGGTACTTTTGGCCTGTTTTGTAAGTGTACTTTCGTGCCATTGGCTAACATTGGCTGGCCCAGAGGTCGCGGTAATGCGGTTGTTTGGGAGGGTATTTTGGGGTGTTCCCTATTTTTGGGAATGTGTTTAAGGGGTTGGGAGGTATGTTGGGAATGTCTAGTTATTGAGAAAAATAGTAGTTTGCTCGTAGGTTGAGGGGAAATGCGAATTTGGGCCTGTTTTCAAGGTGCACTTTCGTGCCATTGGCTAACATTGCCGGTACTGCGTTATTGCAGATGAAAGCCACAAGAGGGCGACTTATATGTGGATTCCAGGGTTTAGGGCTCAGGGCAAGTGTGTGGGAATTGGGATAAGGGTGGAAGGGTTGTTGTGAGTGTTTAGGGGTGAGAGTGAGGGTGGAAGGCTTGTGTTTTAGGGCTGGGGATTAGGGCTTAGGGCCAGGCTTTAGGGTTCGGGGCTCCCTGCTAGGGCTTAGGGCTGCGGGCTAGGGCTGCAGGCTCGGGGATTAGGGCTTAGGGCCAGGCTTTAGGGTTCGGGACTGGGTTTCAGGGTTTAGGGCAGGGAAGGAGGGTAGTTTGTAGGACTGGAGACTAGGGTTTAGGGTTCGTGTGTAAGACTAGGCTTTAGGGTTTAGGGCTGGGATGTTAGGGCTTAGAGCTGGGACGTAGGGCTTAGGGCTCAGGACGGGTCTTTAGGGCTCCGGACTAGGGTTTGGGGCTTGGGAATAGGGTTTAAGGCTGGGGACTAGGGTATGAGGGTAGGGTTGAGGCTTGTTTCTAGGGTTTAGGGGAGTGTGCGTCGTTGCGGTTAGGTGTTTAGGGTTCAGAGGAGTGTGTAGGGTTAGGAGGTAGGGTTGGGGAGGTGTCTAGGGTTAGGAGGTAGGGTTGGGAAGGTGTCTAGGGCTTAGGGTTGGAATTGCTAGGGTTTCCCCGAGTCTAGGGCTCAGGGCTCGATTCAGTTTCGCCAATATTGGTGTTTTGGAAGGGTTTGTGTTGGTCTGGCTGGGTTGGGGTTGGTCCGATTTGGCTGGATTTGGTTTGGACTTGTGTGGTTTGGTGTTGGGAAGGTTTTCCAGTGGTTTGGCAAAAATCGATCCAGATTTGGCTGATTTTGGGGTGATTTTGCGTGTTTGCGGGGGGCGCGTGTTTGCCGCAAAAGTCGTACCCCTTCCACTGGATGGATTTGTGTAATTCTTGCTGAGATTCTTCATAATCGCTGGAACTAATGTCCCAGTGAGTTTCAAGAGGATCGAAGTAGGGGAAGTGCGAAAAAAGCACTTTTTGAGTGATGGCCTGAATCGCCATGTTATCCAATGGGCGTTTTTGGGGTGGTGGAGAAGTGGTTTTAAGGGTGTTCCACTTGCTCCAGAGGAACGGGGCTGCTGTGAGTGGTAGGGAGGGGGAATTCATGGGTGTGCAGGAAGATTGGGAGGAATCGATCGATGGGAAGGGTGTTTTTCGTGAAAGTCGAGGAAGGAAGGAGCTGCCATAGGAGCCCATGTTAAATGTGAGTGTTTACATGTTTTTGGGGTTCGATTGCAGGGTGTTCCAGGTGGTTCCAAGTGGATGTAGTTAGCTGGGATCAGAGGTGGGAAAGTCTAATTTTGTTTGCAAGTGTTTTGAAGAAAATTCATGGAGGGGAAGGGGTGTTTTGGGCCTAGTTTGAAAGTGCATTTTGGACGCGACTTTAGGCCTTATGCGAGGTCGCGGTAATGCACGTTTTTGGGGTGGTATGTTGGGGTGTTCTAGGTTTTTGGGAAGGAGTTTAGGGGTGTGGGAGCAATGTTGGGAATGTCTAGTTTCTGGGAAAAATAGCAGTTTGGTTGTAGGTGGAGGGGAAAGGGTACTTTTGGCCTGTTTTGTAAGTGTACTTTCGTGCCATTGGCTAACATTGGCTGGCCCAGAGGTCGCGGTAATGCGGTTGTTTGGGAGGGTATTTTGGGGTGTTCCCTATTTTTGGGAATGTGTTTAAGGGGTTGGGAGGTATGTTGGGAATGTCTAGTTATTGAGAAAAATAGTAGTTTGCTCGTAGGTTGAGGGGAAATGCGAATTTGGGCCTGTTTTCAAGGTGCACTTTCGTGCCATTGGCTAACATTGCCGGTACTGCGTTATTGCAGATGAAAGCCACAAGAGGGCGACTTATATGTGGATTCCAGGGTTTAGGGCTCAGGGCAAGTGTGTGGGAATTGGGATAAGGGTGGAAGGGTTGTTGTGAGTGTTTAGGGGTGAGAGTGAGGGTGGAAGGCTTGTGTTTTAGGGCTGGGGATTAGGGCTTAGGGCCAGGCTTTAGGGTTCGGGGCTCCCTGCTAGGGCTTAGGGCTGCGGGCTAGGGCTGCAGGCTCGGGGATTAGGGCTTAGGGCCAGGCTTTAGGGTTCGGGACTGGGTTTCAGGGTTTAGGGCAGGGAAGGAGGGTAGTTTGTAGGACTGGAGACTAGGGTTTAGGGTTCGTGTGTAAGACTAGGCTTTAGGGTTTAGGGCTGGGATGTTAGGGCTTAGAGCTGGGACGTAGGGCTTAGGGCTCAGGACGGGTCTTTAGGGCTCCGGACTAGGGTTTGGGGCTTGGGAATAGGGTTTAAGGCTGGGGACTAGGGTATGAGGGTAGGGTTGAGGCTTGTTTCTAGGGTTTAGGGGAGTGTGCGTCGTTGCGGTTAGGTGTTTAGGGTTCAGAGGAGTGTGTAGGGTTAGGAGGTAGGGTTGGGGAGGTGTCTAGGGTTAGGAGGTAGGGTTGGGAAGGTGTCTAGGGCTTAGGGTTGGAATTGCTAGGGTTTCCCCGAGTCTAGGGCTCAGGGCTCGATTCAGTTTCGCCAATATTGGTGTTTTGGAAGGGTTTGTGTTGGTCTGGCTGGGTTGGGGTTGGTCCGATTTGGCTGGATTTGGTTTGGACTTGTGTGGTTTGGTGTTGGGAAGGTTTTCCAGTGGTTTGGCAAAAATCGATCCAGATTTGGCTGATTTTGGGGTGATTTTGCGTGTTTGCGGGGGGCGCGTGTTTGCCGCAAAAGTCGTACCCCTTCCACTGGATGGATTTGTGTAATTCTTGCTGAGATTCTTCATAATCGCTGGAACTAATGTCCCAGTGAGTTTCAAGAGGATCGAAGTAGGGGAAGTGCGAAAAAAGCACTTTTTGAGTGATGGCCTGAATCGCCATGTTATCCAATGGGCGTTTTTGGGGTGGTGGAGAAGTGGTTTTAAGGGTGTTCCACTTGCTCCAGAGGAACGGGCTGCTGTGAGTGGTAGGGAGGGGGAATTCATGGGTGTGCAGGAAGATTGGGAGGAATCGATCGATGGGAAGGGTGTTTTTCGTGAAAGTCGAGGAAGGAAGGAGCTGCCATAGGAGCCCATGTTAAATGTGAGTGTTTACATGTTTTTGGGGTTCGATTGCAGGGTGTTCCAGGTGGTTCCAAGTGGATGTAGTTAGCTGGGATCAGAGGTGGGAAAGTCTAATTTTGTTTGCAAGTGTTTTGAAGAAAATTCATGGAGGGGAAGGGGTGTTTTGGGCCTAGTTTGAAAGTGCATTTTGGACGCGACTTTAGGCCTTATGCGAGGTCGCGGTAATGCACGTTTTTGGGGTGGTATGTTGGGGTGTTCTAGTTTTTGGGAAGGAGTTTAGGGGTGTGGGAGCAATGTTGGGAATGTCTAGTTTCTGGGAAAAATAGCAGTTTGGTTGTAGGTGGAGGGGAAAGGGTACTTTTGGCCTGTTTTGTAAGTGTACTTTCGTGCCATTGGCTAACATTGGCTGGCCCAGAGGTCGCGGTAATGCGGTTGTTTGGGAGGGTATTTTGGGGTGTTCCCTATTTTTGGGAATGTGTTTAAGGGGTTGGGAGGTATGTTGGGAATGTCTAGTTATTGAGAAAAATAGTAGTTTGCTCGTAGGTTGAGGGGAAATGCGAATTTGGGCCTGTTTTCAAGGTGCACTTTCGTGCCATTGGCTAACATTGCCGGTACTGCGTTATTGCAGATGAAAGCCACAAGAGGGCGACTTATATGTGGATTCCAGGGTTTAGGCTCAGGGCAAGTGTGTGGGAATTGGGATAAGGGTGGAAGGGTTGTTGTGAGTGTTTAGGGGTGAGAGTGAGGGTGGAAGGCTTGTGTTTTAGGGCTGGGGATTAGGGCTTAGGGCCAGGCTTTAGGGTTCGGGGCTCCCTGCTAGGGCTTAGGGCTGCGGGCTAGGGCTGCAGGCTCGGGGATTAGGGCTTAGGGCCAGGCTTTAGGGTTCGGGACTGGGTTTCAGGGTTTAGGGCAGGGAAGGAGGGTAGTTTGTAGGACTGGAGACTAGGGTTTAGGGTTCGTGTGTAAGACTAGGCTTTAGGGTTTAGGGCTGGGATGTTAGGGCTTAGAGCTGGGACGTAGGGCTTAGGGCTCAGGACGGGTCTTTAGGGCTCCGGACTAGGGTTTGGGGCTTGGGAATAGGGTTTAAGGCTGGGGACTAGGGTATGAGGGTAGGGTTGAGGCTTGTTTCTAGGGTTTAGGGGAGTGTGCGTCGTTGCGGTTAGGTGTTTAGGGTTCAGAGGAGTGTGTAGGGTTAGGAGGTAGGGTTGGGGAGGTGTCTAGGGTTAGGAGGTAGGGTTGGGAAGGTGTCTAGGGCTTAGGGTTGGAATTGCTAGGGTTTCCCCGAGTCTAGGGCTCAGGGCTCGATTCAGTTTCGCCAATATTGGTGTTTTGGAAGGGTTTGTGTTGGTCTGGCTGGGTTGGGGTTGGTCCGATTTGGCTGGATTTGGTTTGGACTTGTGTGGTTTGGTGTTGGGAAGGTTTTCCAGTGGTTTGGCAAAAATCGATCCAGATTTGGCTGATTTTGGGGTGATTTTGCGTGTTTGCGGGGGGCGCGTGTTTGCCGCAAAAGTCGTACCCCTTCCACTGGATGGATTTGTGTAATTCTTGCTGAGATTCTTCATAATCGCTGGAACTAATGTCCCAGTGAGTTTCAAGAGGATCGAAGTAGGGGAAGTGCGAAAAAAGCACTTTTTGAGTGATGGCCTGAATCGCCATGTTATCCAATGGGCGTTTTTGGGGTGGTGGAGAAGTGGTTTTAAGGGTGTTCCACTTGCTCCAGAGGAACGGGGCTGCTGTGAGTGGTAGGGAGGGGGAATTCATGGGTGTGCAGGAAGATTGGGAGGAATCGATCGATGGGAAGGGTGTTTTTCGTGAAAGTCGAGGAAGGAAGGAGCTGCCATAGGAGCCCATGTTAAATGTGAGTGTTTACATGTTTTTGGGGTTCGATTGCAGGGTGTTCCAGGTGGTTCCAAGTGGATGTAGTTAGCTGGGATCAGAGGTGGGAAAGTCTAATTTTGTTTGCAAGTGTTTTGAAGAAAATTCATGGAGGGGAAGGGGTGTTTTGGGCCTAGTTTGAAAGTGCATTTTGGACGCGACTTTAGGCCTTATGCGAGGTCGCGGTAATGCACGTTTTTGGGGTGGTATGTTGGGGTGTTCTAGGTTTTTGGGAAGGAGTTTAGGGGTGTGGGAGCAATGTTGGGAATGTCTAGTTTCTGGGAAAAATAGCAGTTTGGT